>NC_037668.1:79110011-79323192 GCF_003255815.1 Theropithecus gelada
CATTTCCCCTGAACTCAAGGGAATATACAACAGTTATTCTCTCACCAGACACAGAGGTCTAAAGCTGTACCTTTGTGAGTTAGTGATATATACATGCTCATGGAAGCAAAAGTTAAAAATAAAAGTAGAATAAAGATCTGAAGGTAGCCCTGCTAACTGTTCACCTACTTGTCTCATCTACTTGAGTTTGAGCTATTTGAAGGCAGGGACCATGTCCAAGCCATTAATGGGCTTCAAATGCTCCTCCCATCTTCTGGCAAACAACCAAACTTGTTTGTTTGTTTGTTTATTTATTGAGACGGAGTCTCACTCTGTCTGGAGTACGATGGCACCATCTCAGCTCACTGCAACCTCCGCCTCTCGGGTTCAAGCGATTCTCCTGCCTTAGCCTCCCGAGGAGCTGGGATTACAGGTGCATGCCACCATGCCCAGCTAACTTTTGTATTTTTAGTAGAGATGGGGTTTCACCATATTGGCCAGGCTGGTTTAGAACTCCTGACCTTGTGATCCACCTGCCTGTGCTGGGATTATAGGCGTGAGCCACCGCACCCAGCCCAAGCTAGTTTTAGACTTAGCAATATCACTTCTTTTCACAAGGCACTATAGAACTTTTCAAGAGCTTGTGTCAGTGTTATCCACCTGTGGAAAAAAAGTATGAAAAACAAAACTTAAAATAAATCTGGCCTGGCGAGGTGGCTCACGTCTATAATCCCAGCACTTTGGGAGGCCAACGTGGGTGGATCACCTGAGGTCAGGAATTCGAGACCAGCCTGGCCAACATAGTGAAACCCCATCTCTACTAAAAATAGAAAAAATTAGTCGAGTGTGGTGGTGCATGCCTGTAATCCCAGCTATTCGGAGGCTGAGGCAGGAGAATCGCTTGAACCAGGGAGGTAGATGTTGCGGTGAGCCAAGATTGCACCATTGCACTCTAGCCTGGGCAACACGAGTGAAACTCTGTCTCAAAAGTTAAAAAAAAAAAAAAAATTAAAACTAAATAAATAAATCTATGTCTGGCCAGGCATACAGTGGCTCACACCTGTAATTCCAGTACTTTGGGAGGCTGAGGCAGGAGGACTGCTTGACCCCAGGAGTTCGAGACCAGCCTGGGCAACATGGCAAGACCTCATCTCTACCAAGAACAAAAACAAAAACAAATGCAAAGCATGGTGGCATGCACCTGTAGTTCTAGTTACTGAAGAGGCCTGGAGGATCACCTGAGCCCAGGAGGTTGAAGCTGCAGTGAGCATCGATCAAGTCAGCCTGGGTGACAGAGTGAGACCCTGTCTC
Source organism: Theropithecus gelada (assembly GCF_003255815.1). Lineage (NCBI taxonomy): Eukaryota > Metazoa > Chordata > Mammalia > Primates > Cercopithecidae > Theropithecus > Theropithecus gelada. The sequence goes on from NC_037668.1 coordinate 79,111,302, forward strand.
CAAAAACAAACAAACAATGTCTACAAATTCTAGCACTGTGTAAATATTATGTCAAATAATTTTATAAATTATTATTAATAAAAATTTCTTTAGGTGTGATAATAATTTGTGGGATAAATTTTCTGACTTTGTAAAAATTCCAGAGTACCTCTGATTTCTGGTAAATTTAGCCAGTCATAAATTAAATGAGTTCCCGGAAGCTCAACAATTCCAAAACCAAAATCATGAGTCAACTCATTCTTTCTTTCCTTTTCTTCCTTCTGTCTTTTCCTTCCTTCCTTCCTTTCCCTCCTTCCTTCCTTCTTCTTTTCTTTCTTTCCTCTTTCTCTCCCTTCCTTCTTTCCTTCCTTCCTCCCTCCCTCCTCCCTTCTCTTTCTCTGTGTTTCTCTTTCTCCTTCCTTTTTTTGGGGGATGACTGAGTCTTACTCACTCCCTCACCCAGGCTAGAGTGCAGTGGTACAATCTCCGCTCACTGCACTGCAACCTCCACCTCCCAGGTTCAAGCAGTTTTCCTGCCTCAGCCTCCAGAGTAGCTGGGACTACAGGTGTGCACCACCACATCTGGCTAGTTTTTGTATTTTTAGTAGAGATGGGGTTTCACCGTGTTGGCCAGGCTGTTCTCGAATCCCTGACCTCAAGTGATCCACCCGCCTCAACCTCCCAAAGTGCTGGGATCACAGACTTAAGCCACCACACCTGGCTCAAAATTATGAGTCTTTTCAAAAATTTTATATCAAAAATTTGAGTGCATTTAAATAAGATAGTGACTTCGTAGAATAGGGACTGCAGAGTAAGAGTGTTCAGACCCATTCAAGTTTAATATAGCCCTACCTCTAAGAATCCTTTCTGTTCCTCAAATGAACTAATTGCTGTCTTCTGGTTCCTCTAAAAACCTTGGGGTCCGTGGCAGGGTGTGGGCTTAGGACTCATCTGATTACTTGTCTTCCCAGGTGGTCTCTGGGCTCTATCAGCAACAAGCCAGGTGTGATCATCCTTTTCCCCAGTCCTTAGCGTGGATTCTGGTATATACACGCACACACAAATTCAGTAAATGATGAATAAAACGAAAGGCAGTCAAGACCACCTGTTGAATGAACGTCTATCAGGAGCACTGTCATCCTTGCTTCCTTCTTTTGCATATGTTGTTTGAGCTGTTCATTGAACCAAGGAGAGAGCATACTCTACCTTGGGCAGTGTGCCAGCCTTGCACAGAGGGACAGATGATTCAGCTTGATCGGGCTGTGTGAGAGCACAGAGGAAGCGACTAACCCAGACTGGAGGGTCAGGAGAGTTTCCCCCGGGGAAATGAAGTTGCATCCAGAAGGATTCCTGAGAATAATGATTAGCCTGATAAGAAGCAGAAAGGTTGGGAGTGGAGAGAAGCGGGTTTCTGTGAGAGAAACAATATGGACATAGGCCCCAGGCAGAGGCAATAGTATTCCAGATAACCAAAAGCATTTGAGAGCCTAGTTTAGAATTTGAGAAAGAGGTGACAATGCTGATAATGAGATTGAAAGGAAGTCAGATTTGTAAACCATTTAGGGATTGTTTTAAGGACAGCCTTGAGGAGACATTGAAGGTTTTAACAGGAGAATGACACCATCCGATTCAAATTTTAAAAAGATAATTCTGTCAACTGTGCCAACAGTGAATTGGATGTGGGCAATGATGAACTCAGGAACAGCTGAGAGTCTATTGCAGAAGTCAAGGTGAGAGATGATGGTGGCTTGGACTTTGGTACTGGGACTGGAAAGAAATGAACAATCTGATATACAACTGGAAGAAGAATCTCTCCGGCTGTGATGTGGGAGGATAAGGACACGACTGGAGAGGTAGGGAGGGTTCACTAACGAGCTAGGACCTTATCTGATGCGATAAAGGGGAAGCCTTTTAACATTTTAATCATGGGCCTAATCCATTCCAATATGGGTTTATATAAATAGACCGCCTCGTGGAGGGTGGTGAGAAGATTGTCAAGCAGTGCACAGGTAAGAACTGAGCCTTAGACGGGGCGGGAGCAACGAATGTGGGTTGGCGCGGGAGACGGGAGATTGGTTTCGGAGTCAGGTACGGAGCCAAGCAGTCAGAGACAAGCAAAAATTGACGCAGGACGGGGAACAGCTGCTGGTGGAGAGGGGGATGGTAGCCGCCCGAGCCGCCGGAGCCGCCCTCGCCTCCTGCCGCCGGGGGCGGAACCAGAGCACGCACGGCGCGATGACGCAGGGCCCGAGCCGGCCTCGTTCTGGCCGCCACTGCCGCGCTGAGGCGGAGTAGGATGAGGCCCGCGGCCGTGGCTCCGGCGTCGGCGGGGGCAGCAGCAGCTGAGGCAGCAGCTGAGGCAGCCGTGACGGCCGCGCCCCCCCCCGCTGACCTGGATTAGGCCCAGCAGCTCCGTGGCCGCCGCCGCCCCGCGGGGGGGCGGGGTGGGGAAGTGCTTCGTCTCCCCCCCCCCCCCCCCCCCATCGCTGCCTCGCAGGAGGCAAACGCCGCGACCCCAGCGGAGCCCGCGGCCCAGCCTTGAGCCCCCACTCCCGGGGGCTGGCATGAGCGGCCCCTTGGCGGCACCGTGGGGCGGTGGAGTCGCCTCCGCCTGATCCCCGGCCTGCCGCCCGACCCCACCTTGCCAACCGAGGCGGACCGCGGAGCGTGCGAACGACCCCATCGCTGCTTTCTCCTCCCCCAGATCACGCACCCCAGCTCCGGAAGATGGGGAACTGCCTCAAATCCCCCACCTCGGATGACATCTCCCTGCTTCACGAGTCTCAGTCTGACCGGGCTAGCTTTGGCGAGGGGACGGAGCCGGATCAGGAGCCGCCGCCGCCATATCAGGTAGGGGAGGGTGTGTGTTGGGGGGAGCACGTAGAGGCAGCTCTGGTGGAGGCTGAGGGGGCTTCGGGGCCATCTCTGCCCCTGGCTTCGGCAAGGCCTGGCCTGGGCGGCATTGACCCCCTTAGGGCTGGATCTGAGGGCATTTGCTCTCTGATCTCAGAATAGGGTTGATTCTTCGCCTCCCCTCGGGCACCGTGTGGGGATGATACTCTCTGCCCTTGAGTTCTGGGATCAGAGTATGTGATCACATCCCCTTGGCCAGTGTCTGGTGGTTCGCTTGTGGAGTTTGGGAGTGACATTTTCCTGCCTTTATGTCTGAATCGTATGATTTCCTCATCGCACCGCCAACTGGATTATGGGTTCTGGATAGGTGGTTGCCAAGCCCCCCCCCCCCCGCCCCATTTATGTTTTCATGTGTGGTCATCCTCTTACCCCCTCCCTCGTCTTTTTGTTAATTGGATCTGGCAGGTCTTCATTTCTGCCTCTGCTTGGGAGACGGATCTCCAAGTGGTGATTTTAACCCTAGCGACATCGAGTTGTTTATATATATATATTAATTTTAATCCCTCCTCCTTTTGCTCCACCCTTATGACACACCTTTTAAACGTGCTGACTTAAGAAAACTTGATTAGCTTCAACTTTGGAAACCTTTAAACCTAGCTTGGGAAATTCCTTCGGTTACGCGTGTTCTCCCTTTGTATCAAAGACTCTCCTGAATATGTTTTACTGCTTTTTGTACAACAATCAGTAGTCCCAGATGTGTTGCAGAATTCGAGTGAAGACCTCTTAAACTCTAAATAGGTATGTGGATGTCATAATCCACAATATATGTTTGAAAACCTTTCTTGTACTTTTTCCATTTTAGATGATACTGAATACAACCTTTTCCAGAGGGCTTCAGTAGTAGTAGTACTTAATTTTTTCCTGAAGAGTTTAGTTTTCTGACTGGGCAGGCTCCTTTGTTGTTTCATGTGATGACATCATTATCTAGTATTTTCTTTTCTCATTCCTGTGTAAACCAATGTCTCATCACACCAGAAAAACCTGATCATATATGCTGGTTTTCTGAATAAAATTTTTCTGGGGCATTTCGTATATACCAGTAAGGTCCAGTCTTGATTGTGGTATACAGAAGCCTCTGTAACTTCTCTCTCTTACATTCTGTATTCCAGGCCTACCAAATACAACACGCTGTTCACACCTTTGTTTTGCTCCAGTTCCTGTCTGCTTGGAACCCTTCCCCCAGGTCAGCCAGGTGGACATCTAATCCTCTTTGAGAACTCAGCTTTCATATTTGAAGTCCCAGCATTCCCTTTCCTCCCAGCCCGAATCCCTTGAGTCCCCACTGAAACCTCTACACTTCCATAAGCAATATCTATAACCCTTTAGTGTTGTATCTTTGTTAGATGTGTGTCTCATCCTTGCATTCACCTCCTTCAGTACAAGCTGCATGAAGGTAGAGAATCTGTGTTTCCGGTTTGCTGTTGTATCCCTCGCATCTGCCTCAGTAGGTACTCAGTAACCGGGAGATAGATTACAAGTAAAAGCCCTTGAGAACAAGGACTCTGCCCTCGCTCAGTTTCTGGCACATAAGCACCTAAATGTTGAATTAATTAATGAAGTTGAATTTAGTATTTTCTGTATTTACACGACTATTTTTTCCAAAGTAAGTTGTCACAAGGGTAGTCTCTTAAAAATCAAAGCTGAATCTGGGTGTCTTTATAAGTACCTTTGAGTGAAGCAAGCAAGCTATGTTTATCCTTCACTCTCTTTGCCCTCTATATTTACTATACAACAAGAGTGCTTATTTCACCTTTTTTTTTTTTTTTTTTTTAATGAGACGGAGTCTCGCTCTGTCGCCCTTGCTGGAGTGCAGTGGCATGATCTCACTGCTCACTGCAACCTCTGCCTGCCAGATTCTAGTGATTCTGCTGCTTCAGCCTCCTGAGTAGCTGGGATTACAGGCACGTGCCACCACGCCTAGCTAATTTTTGTACTTGTAGTAGAGACAGGGTTTCACCATGTTGGTCAGGCTGGTCTTGAACTCCTGACCTCAAGCAATTCACCCACCTTGGTCTCCCAAAGTGCTGGGATTATAGATGTGAGCCACCGCATCTGGCCTGAAGTTTTTATTTTAAAATCTCTTAATGCTCCCGACCCTCACCCCCTTCTTTTTTTAAAAGATAGAGACACGGGCTTCTATGTTGCCTAGGCTGGTCTTGAACTCCTGGCCTCAAGCAATTCTCCTGCCTCCTATCCCCTTTCTTTCCAGGCAAATTGAATATCTTTGACTTGTTCTCTTTCTCCTATCCTTATGATAATTGTACTATTAAAGGTACTAGAGTTTATGGAAAGTGTGTTTGCCTTTTCCAGAAGAACTAGGTGATGATGAGGGATGAGGGGTTTTTGGTGTCATGAAGGAACTTTTTTTGGAAATGTTATATTTTTGACAGTGGGAGTTTTTTATGGTTGCGCTTTCCTGAAGTGAATGACGCAGACTAATATACAAATTCAGTATCAATTGGAAGAAAATTACTTTAAAAGATGGAAGCATAAAAAGAAACTTTTGGAGGAAAAGTATTGTCCCCCACCCCCAAAGAAATAAGATCTGTTTTAGGAATGGTTATTTTAGATGATCTGAGAAACAGCAATCCAAAGTTATTTATTCATTTATTTGAGTTGGGAATCTCCCTCTGTCATCCAGGTTAGAGTGGATTGGTCACTTGGCAGCCTCAAATTCCTGGCTTCAGGTGATCCTCCTCCCTTAGCCTCCCAAAGACTGGAATTACAGGCATGAGCTACCTCACACAGCAGATTTATAGTACTTTCAGTTGATAAAAGTAACCTTTTCAACAAATTGTATGTAATTAACAGTGAATAGCTGATTGTAAAGGAACATGTTTTCTTGAGGTGAGAAGTTAAAAGATGTCATTGTTTGCTGCTTTATATGTACAATGTACATATAATGACAAGAGCCAGTTCCATTTATTTCCTATTAACATCTGACAAATTTGTTTTTATTTATTTTTGCCTAAAAGTAAACCCCTTGCACCATTATGATCCAAGTTTGTAGGAAGTGCGTATTTCTTTCCATGGTTTCTTTTGTAGCCTCCTAACTGGTCTCCCTGCTTTCACTCTTGTACTTGCTAAGGCCTGTCCTCAACACAACAGCCATATTTTTTTAAAACTGAACTCTACAGTCTGCCCAACCCTCTGTGGATCCTTGTCTCATTCAAAGTAAAAATCAGATTCCTTATAGTATCCCATAAACCGTACATAATCTGTACCCCTTGTTTCCACACATGTCCCTTGACACCTACAGCTAACCCCTTTGTTGGCTTCCCTCCAGCTTCCCTGGCCTCATTGCTATTCTAGGACCTTTGTTCTCCTTATTATGTCTGGAGTACTCTTTCCCAGATTTCATGGCTGACTGACTCCCTCACCTCCTTCAAGTCTTTTCTCAAATGCCACCTTAAACCTTCTCTGACCACCCTATTTGAAAGTGCAACCTGCCCTAATACCCTGGAAGTCCCTCTCACCCTATTCTGTTTTTCCCTCCCAATACCATTTGTTACTTTCTAACACAAGTTAGAAAGTTACATTGTCTATCATCTGTCTTCTCCCACTAGATAGAAAAGAGAAAAGGGGATTTATTTATTTATTTATTTATTTATTTTTGAGGAGTCTGGCTCTGTTGCCCAGGCTGGAGTGCAGTGGTGTGATCTCAGCTTACTGCAAGCTCTGCCTCCCGGGTTCACGCCATTCTCCTACGTCAGCTTCCCGAGTAGCTGGGACTACAGGCGCCCGCCACCACGCCCAGCTAATTTTTTGTATTTTTATAGAGACGGGGGTATCACCGTGTTAGCCAGGATGGTGTTGATCTCCTGACCTTGTGATCCATCTGCCTTTGCCTCCCAAAGTGCTGGGATTTCAGGCGTGAGCCACCGTGCCCGGCCGATTTTTTTTTTTTTTTTTTTTTGAGACGGAGTCTCGCTCTGCCGCCCAGGCTGGAGTGCAGTGGCCGGATCTCTGCTCACTGCAAGCTCCGCCTCCCGGGTTCACGCCATTCTCCTGCCTCAGCCTCCCGAGTAGCTGGGACTACAGGCGCCCGCCACCGCGCCCGGCTAGTTTTTTGTATTTTTCAGTAGAGACGGGGTTTCACCATGTTAGCCAGGATGGTCTCGATCTCCTGACCTCGTGATCCGCCCGTCTCGGCCTCCCAAAGTGCTGGGATTACAGGCTTGAGCCACCGCGCCCGGCCCGATTTTTTTTTAAAATTGGTGTTTCCTAAGTACTTATAACAGCGCCTGGCACATATTAGGCATTCAGTAATTTGGTAATGCATGAATAGATTTCTTTTAAATGAACTAAAGTATTTGAGGCAGGTATACTTGAACTGCTTGTAAGAACTCTGCGTTTTCCTAGTGCCATTTTTGCTTCTATCTTGCCGATCAGTTTTTTGTTGTTGTTTTTTGTTTTGTTTTTTTGTTTTGTGACTGGGCCTCCCTGTGTTACCCAGGCTGGTCTCTCTCTGTATATATATGTTTGGGTTTTTTTTGTTTTCTCTTTTTTGAGACCAAGTCTCGCCCTGTTGCCCAGCTAGAGTGCAGTGGTGCGATCTTGGCTCCGCCTCCTGGGTTCAAGTGATTCTCCTGCCTCAGTCTCTCAAGTAGTTGGGACTACAGGCATGCGCCACCAAGGCCAGCTAATTTTTGTACTTTTAGTAGAAATGGAGGTTTGCCATGTTGACCAGGCTGGTCTCAAACTCCTCACTTCAGGTGATCTGCCTGCCTTGGCCTCCCAAAGTACTGGGATTACAGGCATGAGCCCCTGCACCTGCCCTTTATGTTTTTTAAATTTAGAAAATAGAGACGGGGTCTCATTATGTTGCTAGTCTCAAACTCCTGGGCTCAAGGGATACTCATGCCTCAGCCTCTTGAGTAACTAGGGTTACAGGTGCGCTTCTACTCTGCCTGGCTTAGGTTTTTTAAAAAAATTATTTCCTTTAGAGATGAAGTCTTGCTGTGTTGCCCAGGCTGGAGTGCAGGTGCAATTATAGTGCATTGCAGCCTCCACCTCCAGGTCTCGAAAGGATCCTGTGGCTTCAGTCTCCTGAGTAGCTGGGACTATAGGGGTAGATCAGTTTTAAGGAATCCAAAAAGTCAAATTCCAGTAATATTAAATACAGTAATTGGTTTAAACTAATGTATTTAGTGATTTAGGGGGTTTTGCCCTGTATATATATCACCACAAGATATTTATGTAATGGTAAAGTACTTGGGGGAGAAAAAGGAAGTACTTGAATCTCTATCCTTGAAGTATTGGATGGGAAGAGATTTAGGGTGTTTGTCGAATTAGAAAGTAGAAACAAATTTGTCGCACCCTCCACCCAACTCCTGTATTCGTAAATGTTTAAAAAGAATACAGAGGAAATCTGCCCAGCCAAGGCAGTCTCGGAATGACAGTGAGTGGGAGGATAAGTCAGGAAAGGCTGAAGAAGGGAGGTCCATGAGAGGGGGAGGCCAGGTAGGCAGCCCAGTCCTGAAAGACATAATGTAAAACAGCTTGAGGTTCCCCTCTGTCACTGTGAGCTTTGTTATGTGCTCATTTGAGGGAGGCACTCTGTTAAAAGAGCATAATATTCATTGAACAACAAACCATGTTATACTTTCTAATCTGAATATGTAAAAAGAAGGGTAGATATCTCTCAATTTTGCAGTAATTATATAGTTTGAGATTCGCCAGTCTTTTTCCCCGACCTATACTTTTTGATTAATACATTTGAAATTTTAAAATCCTAAGTTTGTATAGCATTGAATGCAAGTGTAGCTCTGCTTTTAGCGTCAGATGGTCCTGTGTTCAAATTCTGACTCTGCCGCTTACGTGTAAAATACGAAAAAGGAAAGGATTTATCAGATTGTTTTGGGGAACTTTTTTGACAAATAAGAAAATGTAAGATTTTGGATATTTCAAATTGAACCTGCATAAAGCTTTCTTCAAGATACCTTTTTTTTTTTTTTTGGCCGGGGACAGTGGCTCATGCCTGTCATCCCAACACTTAGGTGGCCAAAGCAGGAGGATCATTTGATCCCAGGAATTCGAGAACAGTCTGGGCAACAAAGTGAGACCCCATCTCTATTAAAATACCAAACAAAAACAAAAACCCTCTTTTTTTGTTAAAAGGATTGGTTTATCCTGTAGAATGCACTAAAAATAACCCCCTTCCTTATAAAAAATCTAGAATGTAATGCTTATTTTTACATGCAAAGCTATAATGTTTTGTGGGGAATGGGCTTGTTTTTAGAGATGGAGCCTCACTTTGCCCATGCTAGTTTCGAACCCCTGGGCTCAACTGATCCTCCCACCGTGCCTCCCAGTGTTGGGATTACGTATGTGAGTCACTGTGCCCTGCCTGTAATGGTATATCAATGCCTCATTTTCCTGAACTTACAAAATTAAATTTAGATAAAGGGTTGTTTTTTTCTTATTAGCATTTTGTTTACCATTTTGGTGGAAAAATCCCCAAATTTATTTCACATATCTTGGCCTTGTTATACAAATTATTCAGCTTTCAACAATTTACTTTTGTGAAGTTTTATCCATCCCCTTCATGTTCAAGAAGTTCAGCCTTCTTATTGAGGGGCAGATCAACTAACTCCACCTTTGTTAATAAAGCCTTCACTGACCATTTTTTTCCTCTCACTGCTGATTTGTCATGTACGGTTTTTTTTGTGTTTGTAACATTTATCTGGAAATCATATATTGCCTTATTAGCTTTTGTTGCTTTAACAGCTGTTTTTCCACATCACGATTTCCTCAAAAATGAGAATGATACATTAAACTTGTAAGATATCTTAGTGGAGTAGAATGTTACCTTCCATATTGTAGACACCCAATGAATATTTGATGATAGACTAACTTAGAACTATGCCTTCTTCACCTTGTAAGGTCACCATCATAATTGAGGTCCTCATCAGTTCTTACAGCAACATAATTGATGTCCCCTCCTCATTCATTTCATTCCATGTTGCCAGATAAATTTCATCCCTGATCAGATTGCTTGCCTCGTAATCCTTAATGATTCTTTTTTTTTTGGAAACACAGTCTCACTCTGTTGCCCAGGTTGGAGTACAGTGGTGTCACCTCAGCTCACTGCAACCTCCGCCTCCCAGGTCCAAGCAATTCTCCTGTCTCAGCCTCCCGAGTAGCTGGGATTACAGGCATGCGCCACCACACCCAGCTAATTTTTGTATTTTTAATAAAGATGGGGTTTCACCGTATTGGTCAGGCTTCTGTGCAACTCCTAACCTCAGGTAATCCACCCTCCTTGGCCTCCCAAAGTGCTGGGATTACAGGCGTGAGCCACCATGCCTGGCCCTTAATGATTCTTTACTATAACTAACCACTGAAGATATCTGACTTAGCATTCAAAGTCAGGATTTGGCTCTATGTATACTTTTTCAGCTCTTCATAGCCTTGTGCTTTCTTTTATACAACCTGTATACTCCAGTCATGCAGAACAGTTTGCTGTATTCCATATATGTCTTCTGCTTTCCTGTTTTTGCCCATTCTATACCCATTGCCCAGAACGTTCTTCCTTAATCCTTCCTAGTCTCATTTCTAATATTCAGGGCCCAGTTCAAATGCCAAGAATCCACGAATTCTGATTTCTCCTACATATACTTTTCTTAATCTGAACTCCTTTATTACTTTGTGCACCATTCTTAGGACATTTTACCCTTTTTAATTTTAATTATTTGTGATAGTGTCACATCTACTCTTAAAATTCAAGTCTGGGCCGGGTGCGGTGGCTCAAGCCTGTAATCCCAGCACTTTGGGAGGCCGAGATGGGCGGATCATGAGGTCAGGAGATTGAGACCATCCTGGCTAACACGTTGAAACCCCGTCTCTACTAAAAAAAAAAATACAAAAACTAGCTGGGCCACGTGGCGGGCGCCTGTAGTCCTAGCTACTCCGGAGGCTGAGGTAGGAGAATGGTGTAAGCTCGGGAGGCGGAGCTTGCAGTGAGCTGAGATCCGGCCACTGCACTCCAGCCTGGGCGACAGAGCCAGACTCTGTCTCAAAAAAAAAAAAAAAAAAAAAATTCAAGTCTGGTTCATTATCGCATTGCTAGAACTACAGTTTTCACATAGCAGGCACTTACACTTTAGTGAATGTCATGATCAGCATTTTGCTGTAAGAGTGTGTGATTGTATGGTTGTTAGTGTCTATTAAACATTCCTAGAATCCTGTGCTTTAGTGTTTGGCCTATCACTTCTAATTTATAAAGTATGTTGAGCTTTGGGAAAGTTAATTTCATTATATATTTTTTGAATTTGGTTTTGTGTTCTATGAAGTTCAGCTTGCCTAGGTGACTTATAAATAAGTAACCAGTTATTTATTATTTGTGTGACCACATTGTTGTGGGTTTTTTCTTTGTTTCTGCCTGATCGCTCAATCTGAATGCACTTTAATAAAGGCTGATTTTTTGGCTTTAAGATTGTATGCATCATTAGGAGTAAGACAGTCTGTGTTCAGAGTTTAATTCTAGAGCTAATTATAGGGTAACTTGAGAAGATGGGATAGTGAGTTACTTGGTACATAAGATCTGAGCACTTGATTTTCTTAAAATATTTTTTAGGTAATACTTAGTAGAAACCTTTGTTGCAGAATTTTGATCTTCAAAAGTTTTAATATAAATACTTAGGTAGATTGGGATTCTTTTTCTTTCTTTGAGACAAAATCTTACTCTGTTGCCTAGGCTGAGTGTAGTGGCATGATCATGTCTCACTGCAGTCTCAACCTCAGGGCTCAAGCCATCCTCCCACATCAGCCTCCTGAGTAGCTGGGGCTACAGGCGTGCACCACCTTGCCTGGCTAATTTTAATTTTTGTAGAGACAGGGATCAAGCAATCCTCCCACCTTAGTCTCCTAAGTAGCTGGGGCTACAGGTGCATACCACCATACCCAGCTATTTTTTGTAGTTTTAGTAGAGACAGGGTCTCACTATATTGCCCAGGCTGGTCACAAACTCCTGAGCTCGAGCAGTCCACCCACCTCGGCCTCCCAAAGTGCTAGGATTATAAGTATGAGCCACCATGCCCAGCCAACAGCCTTTTTTTTTTTTTTTTTTTTTTGGAGTTGGAGTCTTGCTCTGTTGCCCAGGCTGGAGTACAGTGGTGCAGTCTCAGCCCACTGCAACTTCTGCCACCTGGGTTCAAGTGATTCTTCTGTCTCGGCCTCCTGAGTAGCTGGGATTACAGGCGCCTGCCATCATGCCTGGCTAATTTTTTTTATTTTTAGTAGAGATGGGGTTTCACCATGTTGGCCAGGCTGGTCTTGAACTCCTGACCTCGTGATCCACCCACCTAGGCCTCCTAGAGTGCTCAGATTACAGGCATGAGCCACTGGGCCAGCCACCAACAGCCTATTTTCAATAACCTATATGAATGCAGACAGAAATATATCCCTAACTCTGTACCTGAAGTAAGGTAATACATAAAAGACATATTCGCAAATGCAAGAAAAGAAATAAAACACATCTCTAATTCTGATTGTATCTACAGTCAACCTCTTATCACTTCCCTCTTCATTTGCAGAATTTGCCTTGGCTGAGACACAGTCAAGAAAGAAGACAGGCGGCCAGGCACAGTGGCTCACGCCTGTAATCTCAGTACTTTGGGAGGCCAAGGTGGGTGGGTCACCTGAGGTTTGGAGTTTGAGACCAGCCTGACCAACGTAGAGAAACCCCGTCTCTACTAAAAATACAAAGTTAACTGGGTGTGGTGGCACATGCCTGTAATCCCAGTTACTTGGGAGGCTGAGGCAGGAGAATCTCTGGAACCCAGAGGTGGAGGTTGCGTTGAGGCTAGGTTGCGCTATTGCACTCCAGCCTGGGCAACAAGAGTGAAACTCCATCTCAAAAAAAAAAAAGAAGACAGGCTGCGTGCGTGGCTCATACCTGTGCTACCAGCACTTTGGAAGGCCAAGTGGGGAGGATTGCTTGAGCCCAGGAGTTCGAAACCAGCCTGGGCAACATAGCGAGATCTTGTCTCTACAAAAAAAAAAAAAATTAGTCAGGTGTGTTGGCACATGCCTGTAGTCCCAGCAACTCAGTAGGCTGAGGCAGAAGGAATGCTTGAGCTCAGGAGTTGGAAGGTATGTTGAGCTGTGATGAGCTGTGATGGCACCGTTGTACTCCAGCCTGGGCAACTGAGTGAATGGGGGCGTGGGGAAGGCCAGGTGTGGTGGCTCACATCTGTAATCTCAGCGCTTTGGGAGGCTGAGGCAGGAGGATTGCATGTGTCCAGGAATTTGAAACCAGCCTAGACAACACAGTGAGACTCCCATTTCTACAAGAAAAAATTTAGTCTGTAAGTGGAGAGTTATTGTTTAGTGGGTAGAGTTTTCTGTTACATAAGATGAAAAGTTCTGGAGATGGATGGTGGTAATGGCTACATAACTTTATGAATATATGTAATACCACTGAACTATACAGTAAAAAATTGGAGCTGGGCATGGTGGCTTGTGCCTGTGGTCCCAGCTAACCAGGAAGCTGAGGCAGGAGAGTTACCTGAGTCCAGGAGTTCGAGGCTGCAGTGAGAAATGATTGAGCCACTGCATTCCAGCCTAGGCAGCAGAGTGAGACTTTATTTCTTAAAAATAAATAAATAAATAATAGGCTGTGAAAAGTTGATTCCTTACCAGTAACTTTCAATACTGAATTAACAAATATTGTGTGGTATTTTTAACATGCTCAGAGTTCAGGCTTTTTTCACCTGTGATCTAAATGAAAGTGAGAGTGAGGTGGTGAGAGAAGTCTGGGTGGGAATGTGAGTGAAAGGCTGAGGAAAAGCTGGCTTAGATAGCCACAGTGTTTAGTTGTTTTTTTTAGAGACGGGATTTCACCTTGTTGCCCAGGCTGGAGTGCAGTGGCTCTTCACAGGTGTGATCATAGCACACTACAGCCTCGAACTCTTGAACTCAAGCCATCCTCCTGGTTCAGCCTCCCAAGTAGCTGGAACCACAGACTCATGCCACCACATCCAGTCAAAGTGTGTGGGTTTTTTTGTTTTCAGTTAGGTTCCTCAGGGTAAATGGAAGTATGTGTTTGTTTTGTTTTGTAGAGACAGTAGCTCATTGTGTTGGCCAGGCTGGTCTTGAACTCCTGGCCCCAAGCGGTCCTCCCGCCTCACTCTCCCAGAGTGCTGGAATAACAGGCATGAGCCACTAGGCCTGGCCAAAGTTGAAAAGTAAAGTGATAAGGGAGAGGTAAATATATTTTATCCTTTGGGAGAATTTGCTTGACCTATTGATTTTTATATTTAAATTGACCTATTGCTTTTTATATTCAAATTGGCCTTTTGAACTCTTAGTTGAGTTCCTTGTTTTGACAATGGATACTTAAAATTTCATATGAATGCGTGTGTCCCTGTCTTTTAATTAAATTGCCAGCCTAGAGTGTACTCCCAGGGGCCAAACGAGTAATTATCTTGTTACTTAATCTAGAAAACATACTGCAAGGTAACTAAAGGATATGAAAGTGTAGGAATAAAGAAAGCAATCCTCCAAATATGTTTGCTTCTAAAATTCTTAAAATTTTCTGAACTCATAAAGTTGAATGACTTTAAGAAGAGGGAGACTTTATAACTGACCCAGTTAGTTAAAGTTACATGTAATTTTGTGTAACAGTTTAAACCTTCCTTTTGTGGAAGAAAAATAAGCAGTTTACCATAACTGAGTAGCGAGGCCTTAAGGGTAAGAAATAGTATGCTTGATACCTAGTTTCCTTTTTTTTTTTTTTTTGAGACGAAGTTTCGCTCTTGTTGCCCAGGTTGGAGTGCAGTGTCTCGAGAAAATACATTTACAGTGCTATACTGTGTTTTCTTTTTCTGTTTCTTTTCTCTTTTTTTTTGCTTTGAGATGGAATCTTGCTCTGTCACCCTGGCTGGAGTGCAGTGACACCATTTTGGCTCACTGCAACCTCCGCCTCCTGGGTTCAAGTATTCTCCTGCCTCAGCCTCCCGGGTAGCTGGGATTAGAGGCATGTGCCACCATGCCTGGCTAATTTTGTATTTTTAGTAGAGACAGGGTTTCTCCATGTCAGGCTGGTCTCGAACTCCCGACCTCAGGTGATCCGCTCACCTCGGCCTCCCAAAGTGTTGGGATTACTGGCTTGAGCCACCGCGCCCGGCCTCTAGTTTCTTCTATCAGTTAGCAAGTATGTTATAAGCTCCACAGGGAAAGGAGAAATGATGAGTCTCTTACCCCTAGGAGCCTACAGTTAAGGGACAAGACATGAAGCAGTTATGAGGTCAGCATGAAATAGCATGTAATCAAGTATTAGGTTGTTTGGTATATAGTTTTGAAGTCGTGTGATCAGTTTGTGATAGGGCAGTGAATCACAAATGTACTTTTTAGCTTCTGAATCCTTGGGATAATCTTACTTGGAACTTGAGTATAAAAAATGAATAAAAACAACAGAACTGCCCTGATTAAATTGAGTGGTGGAGCTTGGAGCCAAAAAGATAGCCTTCTGTATTCACAGGTTCCACATCCTCTGATCCATCCAATCACAGAAAATATTTGGGAAAGAAAACAATAAAAAATAATACAAGAGATAATACAAATAAAAAATATAGTGTCACTATTATGTACCATTGTATTAGGTATTATAAGTAATCTAGTGATGATTTAAAGTATATGGGAGGGTATACAGGTTATATGCAAATATGCCATTTTATAAGGGACTTGGGCACCTGAGGATTTTTGTGTTCAAGGATTTTGGAGTCAATCGGGTGGAACTAATCATTAGATGGTAGATATGAATTTGGAGGTCATTGAATTGTGTACAGTAAAAGTATGTGTGTGTAAATTTTAATTAAAATAATATACAGAAACTAGTGTATCTTTAACAGAATATCTTAAGTTTCTTTAGATTGACTGATTGATTGCTCGATTGGTTGAGATAGGGCTCTCGCTGTGTTGCCCAGGATGCAAATGGGCTCAAGTGATCTTCCTGTCTCAGCCTCCCAAAGCTCTGGGATTACAGGTGTGAGCCACTGCACACAGCAGGTTTCTTAATTACATAGCCTGGTGCACTTGCAAAATACAGCCACAACTATAATATAGTCTATTTCCAAGCCCCCAAAAGGCTCCCTCCTGCCCCCTCCAACAGTTTTTTTCCAAAGGTAATTGTTGGTTGTTATAACCTCCTATCACCCATATTTGTTTTGTGTGGTCCTGAATTTCAAACTGAATAACATTCTAGCATTGTTTGTGAAATTTGTGTTCTTACATAATGGCAGTAGTTCACATTCTTTTTCATTGCTATGCAGTATTCAAAATTGTGTAAATATATACCACATTTTATTTATTCATTCTATTGTGTGTATTCGGGTAGTATCAATTTTTGGCCATATAAAGAAAGATGCTGTGAATGTTATACCTGAGCACCTATTTTGAGTATATATCCAGGGATAGAGTTACTGGATAATGGAGCCATGTGTATAGTTTTTCCTGCAGCATTTTATTACAGAAATTTTAATAAGAGTTTACAGAATTGTTTGAATACCCATATTCATTCCTACCACCTAGATTCTGCAGTAAACATTTTGCTGTATTTGCTTTCACACGTACCTATTTATCATTTTCCTGTCAATCTATCAGGTTGATGTGTTTCAAAAAAAGTTTCCAAATAGTTTTCCAAGTGGTTGCCCTAATTTTCTGCTTGTACTGACAGTATAAGAGTTTCATTTGTGCCACATCTTCACCAGAACCTGATGTCAGTCTTTATCTTTGAAACTTTTTTCAGCTTTGAAGTATAATTGATATAATTATATATACTTATGATGTACAACATGGTTTAATATATGTATACATCGTGAAATGATTACCACAGACAAGCTAATTTACAGATCCTTCACCTCACAGTTATGATTTGTTATTGTGAGGATATTTAAGATGTATTTTCATAACAGTTTTCAAGTATACACAATACATTGTGCTAAGCTGTAGTCACTATGTTATACAACAGATCTCCAGAATTGTAGATCTGTTTTATTTTAGACATTTTAATAGGTGTGTAGAAGTATAGAAATGCAGTTGACCCTTGAACAACATAGAGTTGAACAGCAGGGGTCCACTTACAGTGCTAATTTGTTTAGACAAGTATGTTGGAATTTTTGTTTGAGATTTGTGACAATTTGAATCAACTTAGGTGATTCTCATTTTTTGAAATATCAAAAAATTAAGGTGTGTCACGATGGATGCATAAAATATGTAGATACTAGTCCGTTTTATCATTTACTACCATAAAACATTCACATCTATTATAAAAAATTAAAATTTGGGCTGGGCATGGTGGCTAATACCTGTCATTCCACACCTTTGGGAGGCCGAGGCAGGAGGATCACTTGAACTCACTGAGGCAACCTGGGCAGCATAGCAAGACCTCATCTTTACAAAAAATCAAAAGAATTAGCTGGAGCCAGGTGAGGTGGCTCATGCCTGTAATCTCAGCACTTTGGGAGGTCTAGGTGGAGGGATCACTTGAGATCAGGAGTTCGAGATGAGCCTGGCCAATATGGCGAAACCCTGACTCTACTAAAAATACAAAAATTAGCTGGGTGTGGTAGCACGTGCCTGTAATCCCAGCTACTCAGGAGGCTGAGGCAAGAGAATTGCTTGAATCCAGGAGACAGAGGTTGCAGTGAGCCAAGATTGTTCCACTGCACTCCAGCCAGGGTGACAGAGCAAGACTCCATCTCAAAGCAAAAAAAAGAAACAGAAAAAGAAAATACAGCCTGTAATCCTAGCACTTTGGGAGGCCGAGACGGGCGGATCACGAGGTCAGGAGTTCCAGACCATCCTGGCTAACACGGTGAAACCCCGTCTCTACTAAAAAATACAAAAAACTAGCCGGGCGAGGTGGTGGGTGCCTGTAGTCCTGGCTACTCGGGAGGCTGAGGCAGGAGAATGGCATAAAAACTCGGGAGGCAGAGCTTGCAGTGAGCTGAGATCCGGCCACTGCACTCCACCCTGGGCGACACAGCGAGACTCCGTCTCAAAAAAAAAAAGAAAAAGAAAATACAGTATAGCTCTGTAAATGTATTTCCTCTTATGATTTTCCTAATATTCTTTTCTCTGGCTTAATTCATAAGAATGCAATATGTTATACATGTAACATACGAAATATGGGTTAATCAAGTTTGTGTTATCTGTAAGGCTTCTTTGGTCAAAAGTAGCTTATTAGTAGTTAAGTTTTTGGGAAGTCAACATTTAGGCCAGGCGTGGGGCATACACCTGTAATCCCAGGTATATGTCTTGGGAAGCCAAGACAGCAGATCATTTGAGCTCAGGAATTCAAGACCAGCCTGGGCAACACAGCAAAACCCCGTTTCTACAAAAAATACAAAAGTTAGCCGTATGTGGTGGCAGTCGCGTGTAGTCCCAGCTACTTGAGAGGCTAAAGCAGGAAAATTGCTTGAACCTGGGAGGCGGAGGTTGCAGTAAGCCAAGATTGCGTCATTGCACTCCAGTCTGGGTAATGGGAGTGAAACCCTGTCTCAAAAAAAAAAAAAAAAAAAAAATTATATGAAGGTTTGCGATTGCACTGGGGGTCGGGACCCCTAACCCCCATCTTTAAGGGTCAACTGTATTTCATTGTGGTTTTAATTTGCATTTTCCCAATGAGTACTAGAGTTAAGAATGTTTTCAAGTGCTTGTTGGCCTTTTGGGTATTGTCTTTTGTGAAGTTTTTTGTCCAGTTTGTGTGTGTGTGTGTGTGTGTGTGTGTGTGTGTGTGTGTGTGTGTNTTTTGTCCAGTGTGTGTGTGTGTGTGTGTGTGTGTGTGTGTGTGTGTGTGTGTGTTTGAGACAGGGTTTCAAAAAAACTAATATTTTTGTATTTTTAGTAGAGATGGGGTTTCAGCATGCCAGCGAGGCTGGTCTCAAACTCCTGACCTCGTGATCCGCCCGCCTCTGCCTCCCAATGTTCTGGGTTTACAGATGCAAACCACCGTGCCCGACCTTGTCCAGTTTTTAATTGGGTTGCCTGTCTGTTAAAAACTTGATTTGTAGGAGTTTAAAGTATATTATATATTACTAACAAAAAAGAATGGTAGTTGTTCTCTGCATAATATTTAGAAAATAAGGCCGGGCACAGTGGTTCAAGCCTGTAATCTCAGTGCTTTGGGATGCCAAGGTGAGAGGATCCCTTAAGGCAAGGAGGTTGAGACCAGCCTGGGCAGCATACCGAGACCCCATCTCTACAAATAATATTAAAAAGTCAAGTGTGGCGGCATGCACCTGTAGTCCCAGCTACCTGGAATGTTGAGGCAGGAGGATCACTTGAGCCTAGGAGCTCAAGGTTACAGTGAGATATGATCACACCATTACACTGCAGCCTGGGCAACAGCAAGATCTTGTCTCTTAAAAAAAAAAAAGGAAATAAAGAATAGAAGGAAAGTAGAGATTGTGTTAGATCCTAGAATGCAAAGGTAAATACAATGATCTCCATGTTCTCTGTACCCGCATTCTAGAGGGGGATGTAGATAAATGGATATAAAATACACTGCCATAAATTTTATGAAGAATGTTTAGGGTGCTATAATTTGCTCAACACTTCATTTTTTGCTTTCTTGATATTTTAAATAATACTATGAATGTTTAATCAATAAAATACTTCTTGTTTTAGAATATTTTATTAGTATAAATTTTTTTAGAACTTGCTGGATCTGGCCAGGCACCATGACTCATGCCTGTATTCCTAGCACTTTGGGATGTGGAGGCGGGAGGATTGCTTGGGCCTAGGAATTGGAGACTAGCCTGGACAACATAGTGAGGTCCCATTTCTGGAAAAAAAAAGGGAAAGAATTGCTAAATCAAAGGATGTGAGGATTTTAAAGCTCTACACAATAAAACAATCAGATCATCCTAAATAATTTATTGAAACCATGAAAAGTATGTTCCACAACAAAGCATACTTCTTTGGTGACCAAAATGTGGCACTGATGAATATTGGGGGTTCTGCCTAAAACTTTAACCCCCTTTATGTTGGCACGTTCATGAGATAATTCTGTTGACTAAGTTATGGTTGTTGTTGGTTTTTTTAATCAAAGAATAAAACATGGTCTCCTTGATTAGAGTTAGATATCCCTTGCTAGCTCCTTGGATGAATTCCTTTTTCTTTTTCTGTTTTTGAGATGGAGTCTTGCTCTGTTGCCCAGGCCTGTAGTACGTTGGCACAATCTCTGCTTACTGCAGCCTCTGCCTCCTGGGTTCAAGCAGTTCTCCTGCCTCAGCCTCCTGAGTAGCTGGAACTGCAGGTGCATGCCACCACACTCCGCTAATTTTTTTGTATTTTTAATTGTAATTTTTATTTTTATTTTTTTTTTGAGATGGAGTCTTGCTCTGTCACCCAGGTTGGAGTGCAGTGGCAGGATCTCGGCTCACGGCAAGCTCCATCCCCTGGGTTCAAGCGATTCTCCTGTCTTAGCCGCCTCCCAAGTAGCTAGGATTACAGGTGCGTGCTACCACTCCCGGCTAATTTTTGTATTTTTAGTAGAGAGGGGATTTCATTATGTTGGCCAGGCAGGTCTCAAACTCCCAAACTCAAGTGATCCGCCCACTTCCCAAAGTGCTGGGATTACAGGTATGAGCCACTGCACCTGGCCATTTTTCTGTATTTTTGTAAAGGCAGGGTTTCACCACGTTGGCCAGGCTGGTCTGAAACTCCTGACTTCAGGTTTCCCTGGCCCCTCAAAGTGCTGGGATTACAGGCATGAGCCACCACACCCAGCCTAGTTCCTTTTTCAAATGAATAGTACGTAAGTATATGTTGGCTCTTACTAACTTTACTCTGGGGGAAAAAAACATAGCTCCAATTTTCTTTTCATTGTGTAGGCTCTTTCTTGAATAGAATACTTGCATAGAATAACAATAGCTTATACATTGGTGAGGGGAGTGTTTACATTGCCTCCAACATACTGTTTAATGCATAACATACATTATTTTATTTAATTATCACATAGTATCTGTAAAGAGGAACTATATTATTTTTAATACTATTTATATGCTATGTAATATGTATATATGATATATGTTTCTACTATTTATATATCATGTATAATATGTACATTATAGCTGACATAGAGACCAAGCAGTTTGTACTCTGGATAAATTTGTTACATTTAATTTTTAATTTTTCTTTTTAATGACAGGGTCTCACACTGTTACCCATGCTTGAGTGCAGTGGCACAATCATAGCTCATTGCAGCCTCAAACCCTGGGCTCAAGCAATCCACCTGCCTCAGCCTCCTGAGTAGCTGGGACTAGAGGTGCACACCACCACACCTGGCTAATTTTTGTCTTTTTGGTAGAGACAAGGTCTCGCTCTGTTTCCCAGGCTGACTTTGAATTCCTGGGCTTAAGCAATTCTACCTTGGCTTCCCAAAGTGTTGGGATTACAGGCGACTGCACCCAGCTGTGTTTCACTTTCTTGCTGGTGTTCTTTGAAGCACAAAAGTGATTAATCCTGATAAAAGCCAATCGTCTATTTTTTTTCTTTGGGGAGCTTTTGGTATTTTCAAGGAGGAGGTCAAACTTCATTCTTTTGCATGTGACTAGCCTGATGTTCCAGCACCATTTGTTGAACATAGTTTTCTTTTCTCATTGAATTATCTTGGTATTCTTGCCAAAGATCCATTGTCTATAAATGTGAGAGTACATTTCTGGACTCTTCTGTTCCGTTGATCTATATGTCTGTCCTTAGGCTAGTACTGTATTGTAGCTTTGTAAGTAAGGTTTGAAATCAGAAAGTGTGAGTCTTTTGTTTTGTTTTCTCTTTTCAAGATGGTTATGGCTATTCTTAGTCCCTTGTATTTCCATGTGAAATTTAGAATCAACTGTCAATTTCTGCAAATGAGCCAGCTAGAATTTTGATAGAGCTACATTTTTTTTTAATGAACCTACATTGAAATATTCAACGATTGCCCAAACATTGTCACCCGAAACCCATTGTTTACCTTAGAGTTCATTCTTGGTGTTGTACATGGATTTGCCATGTATAGTGACATGCATCCACCATTATAGTATCATACATATAGTTTTACTGCTCTAAAAATTCTCTGTGTTCCATCTGTTCATCCCTCCCCTCAACTCCTGACAACCACTGATGGTTTTATTGTCTCCATAGTTTTGCCATTTGCAGAATGTTGTATATTTGGAATCATACAGTATGTAGCCTTTTCAGATTGGCTTCTTTCATGTAGTAATATGTATTTAAAGTTCCTCCATGTTTTTCATGGCTTGGTAGCTCATTTATTTTTTAGTGCTGAATAATACTCCATTTGCATTGATATACTGTAGTTTTTACCTTCCGAAGGACACCATAGTTGCTTCCGCATTTTGATAGTCATGAATAAAGCTCCTGTAAACATTTGTTTCTGGGTTTTGGTTGGATGTAATTTTTCAACTCCTTTGGGGTAAATACCAAAGGGTGCAATTGCTGGATCAAATGGTAATAGCATGTTTAGTTGTGTGAGAATTATCAAACTGTCATCCAAAGCCTACCATTTTTTTTGTTGTGTTGTTGTTGTTACTGTTTTTTGAGACGGAGTCTAGCTGTCACCCAGGTTGGAGTGCAGTGTGGCATGCTCTCAGCTCACCACAACCTCCACCTCCCTTGTTCAAGCGATTCTCATGCCTTAGCCTCCGGAGTAGCTTGGATTACAGGCATGTGCCACCATGCCCAGCTAATTTTTGCATTTTTGGTAGAGACGGGGTTTTACCATTTTGGACAGGCTGGTTTCAAACTCCTGACCTCAGGTAATCCTCCCGCCTTGGCTTTCTAAAGCTGGGGTTACTGACGTGAGCCACCGCACATGGTCGCAAAGCATACCATTTTGCATTCCCACCAGCAGTAAATGAGAGTTTCTGTTACCACACATTCTTGCCAGGACTTAATGTCAGTGTTTTGGATTTTCACCATTCTGATAGGTATATAGTTGTATTTTTTTGTTTTAATTTGCAGTTCTCAGTGCTTCTCAGTACGTCCCACGTACCTTAACTGGGACAGGATGGCTGGAGGGGCTGGAGTTGGGTAGTTCCCTTTCCCCAGGTAGGTTAAGCTCTGGTAAAAGTTTCTCCCAGAACTTTATATTAAATTAAAAGTTTCGCTTGAGGATAAGGCTTATTAGGAGCAGAATGCTCTGGCATATTTAAAATGGCTTATTTTCCCCTCCGCGTCCTGGAAGCACTCGTGTGAGGACCTGGTAGAGGTTTTGGAGATAAAATTCACAAAAGTGTGGGGGCCCCATATGATTGGGTCCACTTGGAGTTTTTATTTTAATTTTCTTTATTTTTTATTTACCTTTTTTGTTTTGGAGATAGTCTCGCTCTGCGGCCCAGGATGGAATACAGTGGCACGATCTCAGCTCACTGCAACCTCTCCCCCCTCCGATTCAAGCCATTCTTGGGCGTCAGCCTCTCTCGAGCAGTTGGGATTACAGGTGTACACCACCATGCCCGACTAATTTTTGTGTTTTTTGTAGGATGGGGTTTTGCCATATTGCCCAGGCTGGTCTCAAGATCCTAGCCTCAAGTGATCCGCCTGCCTTAGCCTCCTAAAGTGCTGGGATTACAGGTGTGAGCTACTGTGCCCAGCCTTGACTTTTTAATAATAGTCATTCTGACTGGTGAGATGGTATCTCATTGTAGTTTTGATTTGCGTTTCTTTTCTTTTCTTTTTTTTTTTTTTGAAACAAAGTCTCTGTGGCTCAGGCTGGAGTATAGTGATGCAATCTTGGCTCACTGCAACCTCCGCCTCCCGGAGTCAAGCAGTTCTCCTGCCTTGGCCTCCCAGAATGCTGGGATTACGGGTGTGAGCCACTGCACCCAGCCAATTTGCATTTCTTTAGTGATCAGTGATAATCAGAATGGCACGCAATTTACAACATCAGTTGTTTCTGGAATTTTCCATAATTTTCAGACCATGGTTGACAGTTAACTGAAACCTTGGAATAAGTGGGGACTACTGGAGATCCTCTTCATTTTAAAGATGAAGAAATAGGTTGGGCAGTACAGCAGGGCAACTAGGAGAAATGCATTTAGACAATACGGATAACTGCACAGTGAGGCAGAAAATAATACACTAGATTTTTTCAAAGGCAGTCACAGGAGCCTCTAGGAGTTCATTTCCAGTAAAGTCCAGGAGAGGAATGGGATATTGGAATTAAGTAGGTTGTACAGTGATACTTGAAGTAATGAGACTTCTTTAAAATGAAATGGGTCTTCTAAAAATGTTTCATAAATCTTAACGGTAGGCACAACATATGGCACATAAATTATCAGAAATACCCATATGTACAACATCTGTTTTTTCATTTGGAAGTAAACAGCCCTGCCTCAGCAAAGTGTCCCCATGTCTTCTTTTCTGTTCTCAGTTGGTGATTTCCTTTCTTTTGCCATTCTCCCTGATAGACAATCTGTGCTTTCTGTCTAACCTTTCTCTCTTGAATTTATAGTGTAGTTATTACTAAGGCACCAATTCCTATCAATTAAGGCTCATTTCAGTGTAATGTGGATGTGTTTTATTTAGTATTATGTCCACTAGGCCTTTGTATATTTACCGTTTGCACCACTCCCCACCCCATTTTCGTGTGACAACTGGAGGCTTTGTTTAAAAAACTACTAGAAAAAGGACGTGTATCCCATCCTTTATGGCTCTCTTATAACACCAGAAACTATCCAGTCTTGTTTTGTCCTGTGTACTCTAAGATCCTAAGCCAGTGGTTCTCAACCAGGATGAATTTGCTCTCCAGGAAACATTTGGCAAAGTCTAGAGACATTTTTGGTTGTCACAACGTGGCAGGGAAGAGGGTGCTGCTGGCATCTAGTGGATGGAGAGAACTGCCAAACACCCTGTGATGTACAGTACAGCCCCCTACAACCAAGAATTGTCTTACTAAAATGTCAGTATTGCCCAGGTTGAGAAACCCTTCACTAAGCAAACCCCTTTTCCTCTCTAACCTCAGTTAGGTCCTTAATTGAGTTTATTTCTTCAACTGAAAGGTGGAGGTTATTTTACTTTTTCAAATGGTTGCAAAGATATCAAAAAGATATCTCTAAGTAAGAAATACCTTTTCCTGTTCTTTTCTGAAGCATTTCAGTGAATTAAAGATTGGTGAGGAGTGTAGGTCAAAGTTTAAGTCAATCAGTAATTAAATATTTTCTGTTGTCAAAGACTTAATAAGTTCATGATCAAATAGCATATGTAGGAGAAGACGTTAGAAGGATTTCAGAAACACTAAGCTTATCCCATTCTCTTTGTGCTTTTAATTTTATGTAGCAATTCAAGGCCATCAATAGTTGTAGTCTTAAAAGCCCCTAAAAGCAGAAATGATATTACTGTCAAGAACTAGTAAACCACACTTGAAAGATTTGTGGTTTGTTTAGATTTTATGATGTACCCCTGTTTGCAAGGTGGTGTTAGGTGCTATGAATTAGGAGTTTGTAAGTTTAGTTAATTGGCTGAGGCCCGTTGTTGATGTGTTAATTTTTTTGTGAGTTAGTTTTTAGCATATAGATCCTGCACAAGATAAATTTATACCTTTAAACATTTTAATTTTTTGGTATTGTAAATGGTGTTTTAACTTTTTATTTTGGCTTCTAGTTCATTGCTGGTATTTACAAATACAATTGATTTATGTGTGTTAATTTTAATCTGCAACCTTGCTGAATTCATTTTAGGATATTTTGGTTAGAGTTCTTGGTGTTTTCTAAATAGGCTTATATCTGGTTGTCTCTCTTTAAAAATTTTTAGAGTGTGTTTTTGTAAAGTGTTAATATTCAATTTTGGGTGTTTTCATTCTGAGGCTGATTCTCAACCTGGCCCTCTTGTAAACTTTCACAGCTTCTCCCTTTTCATCTTCACTCCCTTCCCCAGAAATCACTGAAATGACTTCTGAGCACATTGTCATTTTATCTTACTGATTCAAAATTATTATTAGGTAAGTTTATTCTACCCTGGAGGTAACAGAATAGTGCA
Organism: Theropithecus gelada; assembly: GCF_003255815.1. Classification (NCBI taxonomy): domain Eukaryota; kingdom Metazoa; phylum Chordata; class Mammalia; order Primates; family Cercopithecidae; genus Theropithecus; species Theropithecus gelada. Next base: position 79,137,177 of record NC_037668.1, read on the forward strand.
TCCAGAATCTTGAATTATGTAGGACAATTTGTGTTAGTGGGTGAAATCTGTTATGCTTTTGCATTCCTGCACCTACTTTTTATTGATTTTTTTTTTTCTCATCGTCAGTTCTTCATCTGCTGTTAGTGTGCCTGCCCTTGAAGATCCTCTTCCTACTTCTAATAATTTGGCATGTTGGAAAACCAGATGCCCAAGCTCATCACAGTATTTTCTAGCAACTCCCAATAGAGAGATCCCAGAGGCAGTGGCAGTTGAGTAAAGTCGCATTTTCACTTGTGAATAAACTATTCTGGGGTTTAGATACATAGGTACCTTATTTTTTTTTTATGTTAAAAATTTTTTTAAAGTTTGGAACAAATTTGCTTAATGAAGTCAGTTTTAGCGGGAAATTCACATGCACATGAGAATTGAAAGAAGGAACCTTTAATGTTGATGTAAGCTTATCAGTGTTTCCTTTTTCACATATACCTCACCACCTCCTCTGTGTTTAATTATCTGGACTTTTTTCTCATCCCTAGATTTTGTTTCTCAAAAATGCTTCTCCCTTAAAACATGATTTAATAAACTCTTTGTAAGATCTAAGTTCTTAATCTCAAAGTAATCTTGAGATTGAGGAGTCCTAAAATTGAGGTCCACAGACCCTTTAAGGTCAGGAATAGAACCGCTTTCAGTGTGATTGATTTCCTTAGTAATCTTATGTGTTTTATCCAAAAATGTTATCTCAAATAGCTCTCATTGGACTGCATAAGGTTTCCATGGGAAAAAAAAAAAAAAAAAAAGTTTTAAGAATCATGAGAGGCGATCCTAGAGTGAGCTCCTATCATTGCTGCCAGAAACCACAAAGCGTTTTGAGAGTTCTGAACTCTGAGCCAAAGAGTTCTGATAGGTATGTGGTATTGTAATTCAGTTGAATTTTGCTGTTGCAACATTTAGGTAAATTGTCAGACATCATTAAGATTTGCAGCACGAAATGGGCCCATATATATATGGGAGTGTTACTCTGTTGCCCGGGATGGAGTGCAGTGGCACGATCTCAGCTCACTGCAAACTCCACCTCCTGGGTTCAAGCGATTCTCCTCCCTCAGCCTCCCACCATGTGATAAGATTTTTTTTTTTTTTTTTTTGAGATAGTCTTGCTCTGTTGTCCAGGCTGGAGTGCAGTGGCACGATTTCGGCTTACTGCAAGCTCTGCTTCCTGGGTTCACGCCATTCTCCTGCCTCAGCCTCCCGAGTAGCTGGGACTACAGGTGCCTACCACCACACCCAGCTAATTTTTTGTATTTTTAGTAGAGACGGGGTTTCACCATGTTCGCCAGGACGGTCTCGAACCCCTGAGCTCATGATCCGCCTGCCTTGGCCTCCCAAAGTGCTGGGATTCTAGGCGTGAGACACCACGCCCAGCCTGTGATAAGATTTTTAAATAAAAATTTCACGGCTTGTCGCTGTGGCTCACGCCTGTAATCCCTGAAGTCTCGGCTCACTGCAGCCTCCGTCTCTCCGGTTCAAGCAATTCTCCTGCCTCAGACTCCTGAGTAGCTGGGATTTCAGGCACGTATCACCACCCCCAGCTAAGTTTTTCTATTTTTAGTAGATAGGGAGTTTCACTATGTTGGCCAGGCTGGTCTCGAACTTCCGGCCTCAGGTGATCCACGTGCCTTGGCCTCCTGAGTAGCTGAGGCTACAGGCATGTATCACCACTCCTGGCTAATTTCTGTAGGTCCGGGGTTTCGCCATGTTGCCCAGGCTGGGATTACGGGTGTGAGCCAATGCACTTGGCCCCAGAACAATTTTTAACGGATGATGCTGGGACACCTACATATAACCACATAGTTAAGTGAAGTTGGACCCCTTTCTTAGTATATGCAAAAATTAACTCAGAATGGTTCATACACCTAAATGTAAGAGCTAAAACTTTATAAACCTCTCAGAAAATATAGGAGCAAGTGCTCATGACCTTGGGTTTGACAGACTTCTTAGGATACTGAAAGTAAAAGTAACCAGAGTCGAATTTCATTAAAATTTAAAATTTGTTCTTCAAAGCGAACATCAAGAAGGTGAAAAGATAACCCATAGGATGCAAGAAAATATTTGAGATTTTTTTGTTTTGTTTTGTTTTTGTTTTGAGACAGAGTCTCCTTCTGTCTTCCAGACTGGAGTGCAGCAGCACAATCTTGGCTCAGTGCAACCCTACCTCCCAGGTTCAAGCAATTCTTGTGCCTCAGCCTCCCAAGTAGTTGGGATTACAGGTGTGCGCTACCACCGCCTGCTAATTTTTTTAGTAGAGACAGGATTTCACCATGTTGGCCAGGCTGGTCTTGAACTCCTGACCTCAGGTGATCTGCCTGCCTCAGCCTCTCAAAGAAAATATTTGTAAATCATTGGTCTGATAAGGGACTCATGTCCAGGAGATAACAAAAAGGTAACTTGCTGTCAGAGAGGGCACATCAAAGTCACAATGAGATACATCTTATCCACTTGAATGGTTATAATAAAAAAATATAAGTTTAAGCAATGATGTAGAGAAACTGGAATATTCTGTTTCCCTTTTTAAAATACACACTTCATTGGTTTCCAGTGTGTTCAGAGTTATGCAACCATCACTTACCAATACAGCTTTTGATGGGATTGTAAGATGGTGCAGGTGCTTTGGAAAAGTTTGGCAGTTCTACAAAAGGTTTTGCAGAGTTCCAGTCATTGGTATATATAGCCCATAAAATGAAAACATGTACAAAACCTTATACATTAATTTTCGTAACACTGTTATTCACAGCAGCCAACAAGTAGAAACAACCCATGTCCATCACTGACTAAAGAAAATGGTGGTGGAATATTCAGCGATAAAAAGGATTACAGTTCTGATAAATGCTGCATCATGGGTGAACTTTGAAAACATGCTAAGTGAAAGGCTAGCCACAGAAGACCACATATTAGTATGATGCCATACACAGGAATACCTTGTTTTATTGCACTTGACAGGGGTGTGTGTGTGTGTTTATACAACTTGAAGGTTTGTGGCAGCTCTGCAATAAACAATTCTTTTGGCACCATTTTTCCAGCAGCTCACTTCATTTCTCTGCCACATTTGGTAATTCTTGTGCTTTCAAACCCTTCCATTATTATATCTTTTATGGTGATCTGTGATCAGTTTTATTAGGGTGGTCTGGAATGAAACCCACACATCTGAGTAATGCTTATCTATGAAATGCCCAGAATAGGGCACATCTATAGAGACAAAAACCAAATTAGTTAGTAGTAGCCTAGGGCCGGGGAGTTTGGAGGAGTGACTGTTAATGAGTACACTTTCTTTTGGGGGTAATGAAAATGTTCTAAAATTGATAAATGATGGTTGCATAGCTCTGAACACACTGGAAACCATTGAATTGTGTATTTTAAATAGAGAAATAGAATGTGAATTTATCTCTAAGGTGTTAAAGTTAATAGAGGCCTTCGCCTTATCGTAATACTGTATTTCCTCAATGCCGAGATGTACTTTTTAAGGCTGGACTTGACTGCTCACTCCTGGGATCCCAGCACTTTGGGAGGCCAAGGCAGGGGGATTGCTTGAGCCCAGTAGTTGGAGACCAGCCTGGGCAACAAGCTTTCACTGTCTCCACAAAATTTATTTATTTATTTATTTATTTTATTTTATTTTATTTATTTATTTATTTATTTTTTTTTTTTTTTTTTGAGACGGAGTCTCGCTCTGCCGCCTAGGCTGGAGTGCAGTGGCCGGATCTCAGCTCACTGCAAGCTCCGCCTCCCGGGTTCACGCCATTCTCCTACCTCAGCCTCCCGAGTAGCTGGGACTACAGGCGCCCGCCACCTCGCCCAGCTAGTTTTTTTGTATTTTTTAGTAGAGACGGGGTTTCACCGTGTCAGCCAGGATAGTCTTGATCTCCTGACCTCGTGATCCGCCCGTCTCGGCCTCCCAAAATGCGGGGATTACAGGCTTGAGCCACCGCGCCCGGCGCAAAATTTATTTTTTTAATTAGCGGGGCATAGTGGCATGGGACTGTAGTCCCAGCTACTCAGGAGGCTGAAGTGGGAAGATCACCTGAGCCCGGGCGGTAGTCGAGGCTGCAGTGAGCCAAGATTGTGCCACTGCACTCCAGCCCAGGTAACAGAATGAGACCCTCTTTAAAAAAAAAAAAAAAATTATATTTATCAGGAAGATAGATGTGATGCTAGCTTTTAAATCTGTGTGTAATTGTTCAGGAACTGCATCAGTGCTAATCTGGGGTTTTTGTTTGGTCAAGATTTCATTGAACATCAGAACTAGAATATATGTTGAGACCAACTATTCTAAATCCTCCATTTTATAATCTTAAGTGTCAGTCTGGCAAAATTAAGAGAAAACATTTCCCAGTAGGAGACTGCAGCTGGGAAGAAGGTGGTGCCAGCAGCAGCTTGTAAGGATATAAAGAGAAAGATCAGAAGAGCTGGCTCTTATTTCCTCCTGGAGGAAAAGATACAGCTTTTGGTGACAAGCTGCATTCTTTAGCAGTGACTTTATTTTTCCTTCACCACAAACCAGACTTGTACTATTTCCAGCCTCAGCACATTATTTAGGCACTTCCCCACTGCATTGTTTTAGTTTCTGAAATTGTATCACATTCCCTCAATTGAATCCAACTTTTAATGTAGTGCCCTTCAGAAAAACACGTCGTTTTACATTCACCTGTTTTGTGTCTTTCTTGGCTTAAACTATCTAAGATTAGGGCCCAATACATTCTTGACAACATCCATCATTTTATAGATGCTTCATTTATATATAAACAGACAACCGGAATGCTTCAGAGATTTTTCTCATCAAATCAGACCTTGCTGTTTTTGGTGTTTGACCCTATCTTCTGGCCAGGTGCGGTGGCTCACACCTGTGTCGCGCCTGTAATCCCAACACTTTGGGAGGACAAGGCGGGTGGATCACTTGAGGCCAGGAATTCGAGACCAGCCTGGCCAACGTGGTGAAACCCTGTCTCTACTAAAAATAAAAAAATTAGCCGGGCATGGTGGCGTGTGCCTGTACTCCCAGCTACTCGAGGTTGAGGTAGGAGAATTGCTTGAACCTGGGAGGTGGAGGTTGTAGTGAGCCAAGATCGTGCCACTGCATTCCAGCCTGGGTGGACAGAGTGGGACCCTGTCTCCAAAAAAAAAAAAAAAAAGACCCTATCTTCTGTCCTGCTTCAGCATATTTTATAACCCTGTCTTCCATTTCCATTCTATCCCCTTCCATGCTGCTGCATTTTTCCACAGTGCATATTTTAATTTTAAATTATTCCTTTTCTCCTTAAAGGCAGATGATTTCTTTTGGATTCTTGCTCTTTCTCTCTTTTGCGTGCAGACATATGGAGAACTAAAAGTATTAAGGAAAAGGTTGTTTAAATTTATTTGAAATTTGCTTCTCTGTGAATTCCATCTTAAAATTTAAACTCATAGGGCAAGCCCATGTGTGTCTCCTAATCAACAGTGTGGAGATGGTTGTTAGATAAGACTGTATAAGACATTTAAGTAGATGATAGTGGAAAAAGGAAGAGAGGAAGTCAGAGGAATCAGGAAGGATGAGATGTCTATCTCCAGTGACTGGTGTCATTAGAGAACAGTTCATATATTAAGCCCTTATCTTGGTAAGTGCCTTACTTATCTGCTTATTCCTTACAACACTTTTTTTTTTTTTTTTTTTAAACGGAGTCTAGCTCTGTGATCCAGGCTGGAGTGCAGGGGCGTGATCTCAGCTCGCTGCAACCTCCACCTCCCAGGTTCAAGCAATTCTCATGTTGCAGCCTCCTGAGTAGCTGGGATTACAGGGGTGAATGACTGCACCTGACCTCCAACGCTTTATTAAGATAGGTATTTTGTCTGTTATGCTGATGAGGAACCTTAATACTCAAAGATATTAAGAAGCTTGTGTAAGGCCACATACATAATTAAATGCCAGAGCAGAAATTCCAGGAAATGCCTATACAAGTATATCTGGTTTAGTTTTGGACCTATTGAAGTTCCTGTGGGATGGGTAGGTGGAACTTTGGAAGAGGCAACAACCCAGGTATTTTCACTTGGGAAAATGTTGGGTGTAATTTAGATCAAGTTTTCCTTTTTTGTTTTATTGTTATTTAATCCAAATCATTAGCAATTTTTCTTTTTTCTTTTTGAGATAGCAATTTTTTTTTCTTTTTGTTATTGTTATTTAATCCAAATCATTAACAGTTTTTCTCTTTTCTTTTTCTTTCACTTTGTCACCCAGCCTGGAGTGTAGTGGCGCGATCTCATCCCACTGTAGCTCAACCTCCTGGGCTCAAGTGATCCTGCTCCCTCAGTCCCCCAGGTAGCTGGAACTACAGGTGTACATCACCACTTCTGGCTAATTTTTGTATCTTTTATAGAGACTGGGTTTCACCATGTTGCTCAGGCTGGTCTCAAACTCCTGAGCTCAAGCTATCCGCCTGTCTTGGCCTTCCAAACTGCAAGGATTACAGGCGTGAGCCACTGTGCCAGGCCCATTAGCAATTTTTCATAGCATATCCACAAAGTTATAATATGTATATAATGTATATTGCAAGAACATACGTGCTTTGATTTATGTTTTTCAGTTATGTAATTATGTTGAGTCCCAACTGTGTGCCAGATACCGTGCTGAGTAGGTAGTAAACATTGGTAAGCAAAACAGACATAGCCCCTGCCCTTATCAAACTACCCAGATAGCCCAGGCACAGTGGCTCTCACCTGTAATCTCAGCACTTTGGGAGGCCAAGGCTGGAAGATCGCCTGAGGCCAGGAGTTTGAGACCAGCCTGGTCAGCGAGACACTGTTTCTACCAAAACAAAAACATTGCTGGGCACGGTGATGCCTACCTGTAATCCCACCTACTGGGGAGGCTGCAGTGGGAGGATTACTTCAGCCTAGAAGTTGGAGGTTGCAGTGAGTTGTGTTTGTATACCTTTTATCATTAGATCCATATTTAGGCCCTGAAACAGGCTAATCAAAATATTTAGGGGTTTTTTTTTGTTTGTTTTTTGTTTTTTTTCATTTGTTTTCAGCTGGGAACGAAACACAGTAGCTTTGCAAATATAAAGTGGAAGCACAGCCTAGCACTGGCATTGGAGGTCCTCAAAACAGTCCCCAGGTTTGGTGATTCAACAGGAGGACTCGTAGGACTTAGTATATAATCTTATTCACAGCTATGATTTGTTACAGCAAAGAATCAAAGCAAAATCAGCTAAGGGGAAAGGTGCTTTGGTCCAAAGGGAACTAAGCGCAAGCTTCCCAGAGTTATCTCCTAGTGGAATCACACAGGACGTGCTTAATTCCTTCAACATATATGAAAGGTTTTCTGCCAGAGAAGCTCATTTGCGGACTCAGTGCCCCAGGTACTGATTAGGCACCCACTGCCTAACATATGACAAAATTCCAGATTCTCAGAGGGAAAGCGGGTGTTGAACATAAACCATATAGTATTTGTTTATAGAGAGAATCAGCAGGGAATGGTGGGAACCACCCCCAAATCCACATCTGTTGTTGTTGAGATGGAGTCTCACTCTGTCACCCAGGCTGGAGTGCAGTGGCAAGATCTCGGCTCACTGCAACCTCTGCCTCCTGGGTTCAAGCAATTTTCTTTCCTCCTCCTAAGTAGCTGGGATTACGGGCATGCACCACCACACCCAGCTAATTTTAGTATTTTTAGTAGAGATGGGGTTTCACCTTGTTGGCCAGGCTGGTCTCGAACTCCTGACCTCAGGTGATCGCCTGCCTTGGCCTTCCAAAGTTCTGGGATTACAAGCGTGAGCCACTGCACCTGGCCATCACATCTTTTAAAATTGTTGTTTTTATACCCCTGTCTAATCTTCTACTCACTCAGTGTCTGTTAGCCAACAATTGAATCAAGATTCCATTTTGCTACCTAGAAAATCAGAGGCTCTCTAGTTACGAAAACAATTGATAACTCAGATATCAAGCCATTTTTAAACAAGTATCATGGGAATTAAAATTTAAAATTAGGCATGTGTGGTAAGAAGGGTGAGGCCACATTCATCTTTAAAATATCAGGAGGTCTTAGTCATTTCCTTTCTTCTATGGTTTTCTGAAAATTTGCATGTAAACTGAAATTAGATTGTTGAATCATTTTAAATATCTAAAAGATACATAGAGGGTTCCTTTGTTTTAACAAAAAAATACCAAAGGAGAAAATACACTCATAACATGAATTAAAATATAGTTTTTATTTTCTTCTTTAATGTTTATTAATGTTTCATCATAAAGTAGAACTTTCCTTTTCTGTTCTGCTTTCTGTATTCTCTACACATATGTGAAGAGACTGAGACACAAGACTGAAGAAATCTAGCCTCTGAAAAACCCATAGTTGGTGTTTATTTGCTCTAAAACAATTTAGTTATTTTTGTTTGTTAGATTCAAGGATTTAAGAGACCCTTTATATCATCCAAAGTCTTAAACCAGTTTGTTCCCAGTTTGCATGTGGATGATAGTTCATCAAAACTGGTCAACTAGGACTGAGACTAAGATTCAGGAAGGTAGTCTAGACTGGAAATAGTAATTCAAGGGTCGAAGAACTCAGAGCTGGCAGAGATCACAACAGAGGCTAAGAGTTTGTAGTATTCAAAGAGAAGCCAGAAAGTTAGGACCAAAGCCAAGGACAGTAGCACTTAGCTTAAAGTCTGCAAAGCGGAGAATCATGATGAGTAGAATCATGACGATGGGGAGATGTTAGATAGAATAATTTACAAATATTGGCATTTACAAAGCTCTTAGTTACCTCATGACTGTATCAGCTCTCTGAAGTGGGTGCTGTTACCTGCTTTATTCAAATACATTATTCAAATACATTAAGGGACTTGGTCCAAGCAATCACAGTAAGTAGCTGAGTGGAGACTGAAATCTCATAATTTAATTCTTCAGACTGAAAATCTCATCTTCTGAGATAGTAGTGTTTTTCAGACTGTTTGTTGATTCTGAGGATTCTGCAAAGGTAACCAAGGTGAGGGCTTGCGGATGGGGAGCCTCATCCCTCCTAGGCCACACTCCATCCCAGCTTCATTCCATCAGAGTTGCTCAGTTTTAAATATTATTATTATAGGCCAGGCACCATGGCTTACCCCTGTGGTCCCACTACTCAGGAGGCTGAGGTTGGAGGATTACTTGAGCCCGAGAGGTTAAGTTTATAGTAAGTTGTGTTTGTGCCACTGCATTTAAGCCTGGGCAACAGAGGGAGACCCTGTCTCAAATAAAAGGTGGGGGTTATACATACAACTCCTTTGAATGAATTGTGTAAAAAATCCATTGGATTAGGAGCAGTAGAATTCTAATTTCGGTATTGTCAATTATGTGACTGTAGGCAAGCTTGGTCCTGTGAAATGGGAAAGTGAGTCTTAGATGACTTTCAGATTTATTTTTGCCATAGTCCAATCCATTAAAAAAATTTTTTCAAATTATTTTTAGAGATAGGGTCTTGCTATGTTGTCCAGGCTAGTCTCTTATCACATGGAAATAGTTCATTTAACATTGCATGCCAGCTCTTCAGTGATGTTTGTGTTTATATCCTTTAGGCAGAATGAGAATGTTTTGTTGTATGTTTTGTTCCAATAGCTGAAGTTAAGGCAGGGTGAAACACAGTCAATACAGCCACACACTAGCCCAGCTTCCTGCCCTCCCAGGGCTCCCTTTCCCTTCTATCTCTGACTAAAAAATAAGCCCTCAAAAGGTTTTGAAAAAATAATCTTTTTCCTCCATATTTTAATATTTTAGGAACAAGTTCCAGTTCCAGTCTACCACCCAACACCTAGCCAGACTCGGCTAGCAACTCAGCTGACTGAAGAGGAACAAATTAGGATAGCTCAAAGAATAGGCCTTATACAACATCTGCCTAAAGGAGTTTATGACCCTGGAAGAGATGGATCAGAAAAAAAGATCCGGGAGTAAGTTTTAATTAATTTGTACATTTCAAAGTTTTATTTTCAGGTTGCCTTTGAAAATTTTGCCTTTTCTCCTGCACTTTAGAAAGTCAGACATTTAATATGTTGAAACACTTTGCTTAATGCAAGAGAATGTTTAATTTTTTTTCATAGCTCTATTACTGGCTACTAGCAAGAGAATGTTATATAGTAATTACAGATTTTCACAGGCTGGGCACAGTGCCTCACACCTGTAATCCCAGCATGTTTGGAGGCTGAGGTGGGCAGATCACTTGAGACCAGGAGTTCAAGACCAACGTGGCCAACATGGTGAAACCTCATCTCTAGTAAAAATACGAAAATTTGCCAGGCATGGTGGCACGTGCCTGTAATCCCAGCTACTCGGGAGGCTGAGGTGGGAGAATCACTTGAAACTCTGTCTCAAAAAATAAAATAAAATTAAATTAATAAATAAAGAGAAAGTTAGTGAAGAGAGCTTTAACTTTCAGCAACCCAGTAAGTAGGCTGAAGTTAGTGTTTCTGTTTTACAGTTATTAAAATGAAAATTGTCTTAGTCCAAGATTACACTAAATAGTGCAAAAAAACAAAGTTGATCTAACTGATGCTTTTCTACCTAAAATAATCCCATTCTCCTTAAGGTATCTGCTATAGTATGTAGCTGTTTACAAGCACAGCAGTAAACTTGATCCATATGTAATCCATTTCTCTTTGCTCTGTTGATTGCTCCTAAGTCCTGCAAATTCTCGGGGGATTTGAATAAGAAATTGTGTATAGATCAACATTAGGAAAAAATTCAGTTTGCATGCTTTGGTGATAAGATGACAGGCAAAGCATTCTGATGTGTTACTCAGATTAACACTGTCTTTAATGGGATTTAAACAGTTTTCTGAATAGGACACTTCTGAAAATGCCTTCTGATTTCTCTCCATTGCTCCCAACAGGTGTGTGATCTGTATGATGGACTTTGTTTATGGGGACCCAATTCGATTTCTGCCGTGCATGCACATCTATCACCTGGACTGTATAGATGACTGGTTGATGAGATCCTTCACGTGCCCCTCCTGCATGGAGCCAGTTGATGCAGCACTGCTTTCATCCTATGAGACTAATTGAGCCAGGGTCTCTCATCTGACTTCAAGTGAACCACCATTTTGGTGGTTTTGATCTTTTGTCACTGAGCCCAAAGAGCCAGGGATTAGGAATTAAGATCATGCACAAAAGTTTCCTTAAAATTCCTGGATGGCTGCAGATGTTGGGGGAAAAGTACGTGATATTTTAGAAACTTAGTGGGAAAAGTAGGATGGTATTTTTATGTAAAGCCTTGACCCAATGTTTAAAAATATAATTGTATTTAGATCTTGTTATTGCTCCAGTACATAGGAATTGTGTAAAGTGTTACAGCAGCTGTATTTGTTTAAATTGTGTGTATTGAAGATTAGGAAAAAGATAGTAGTTATTTTTCCTAAATGAAATAACTTTCTTCTCTTCCCCTTCCCCACCCAAATTCTTTTCTGAAGTTGCTGACATTTGGGTCAAGGTTTTATTAAAAGCTACATTTTATAACACTGGCACACACAAAAAAGTAGTTTTAAGCTTGTTTGCACAGTTCTTTTTTTCCATTGGAAATGGAATTCATTGCCTTAGGTCTTTTTAAATAGTGTATTATTATCGTTGGGGCTGGCTCTATGCTTGAAAACCAGTTTATTTATAACCTGTTATAAGTGCTATATTCTGTTTGCAGTTAGGAAATGCAGAATTCAAAGTGATCTCCTAGCTTGTAAGCAAACTGAGATGCACTATCCCTTTTCTATAAAAAATAAGTTAATGTGTCAAGAAACCAACTCTATTAAAGTGGGGTTTAATATTGCCCTTTCCTATGTGTTTTATCTAATTATTTTGGTTGTTAATATGGTGTAATGGAAAGTCAAGTTAAATTTTAAATATTAAGAATTCTGATTTATTGAGATTGAATTATGCCACCACGTTTATGTAAAAATGAAGGTGGCACCTTGGTGAGACCTAATGAGAAATAATTACTCAGTTGTAACAATTTTGATTTATTTTCTTTCTTCTGACCTCCTTCCCTCTTGTCTTGAACCATAGCAAAAGGATACTGCATCTCTCATTACTGTAGTGCTGAGGTTATTGAAGTTATATAAAACACATCTCAGTCTCTGTTTCTTGGAAAGGTATCTATTACATCCTGCTAGCTGACGGACAAAACTAAGCAGGGAGAATAAAGATAATTGTATTTTATGTTTTGCACACACACACAGAATTTGTATAACCATATGACTTCATAGTTGTGATCTCAAAAAAGAAGGAATTTCTCCTTTGTTTCTTGCAGTTAATGTAAGAATACTTTAAATCTCTAAGCTTCTGAAGTGTTAGAGGTAGAGATGGTCTAGTAAAGATGTAGTAGTAATGTTTTATCCATTTAGCGTGTGTTTATTTTTTCATATGTACTCAAAGGTGACTTATTGGTTCACCTCAGTGATATTACATACAGCTAAAAAAAATCATTCATTAGCAAAAGGAAAAGTGGTCTCAACCTAACATCAGAAGTGTTTCTTATTATTATTTTATATTGGGTTGAATATTGAACTCTAACACTTTTCTACATACAAAACACTGTCATGAAGGTTATTCATAATTGCATTATAGAGGAATGTAGTATGTCATAAGTACTTTGAAAAGATTTGACATTCAACTGTAGTATCCATATGTTGCTTAAATTTCTTTATGAGCCCCATGATGGAAAGACTTAAAGATGAATTTGAGAAAAATTGAAGAAATTAGATTATCAGGTTCTGTTAAATTGTTACATGTATCTTGCTTAAATTTCTGTTTATTAATTTATATCCACCCAATTACATAAAGCAGATTTGGAGGAAACAACTGAGGTTGTGCAATATTTTCTGTGATAATTGCTTTTTTATTCTTGTGTTTTCTACTTAAACATGATGTCTGTCATCAAGTATTATAGTCAGACTTTCTTTTTTTCTAGATTGTTAAAATTGGTAAATGAACTTTTTTTAAAATCATGTTGCAGTTAGTCTTTCTTTTCAATACAAGTCTTTCACAGAAGTTTGGTGGTAATACTGAAGGAACTAGCATTGGGCAGAATGTGTCATTTTTAGGCACTTTGTATTCTCAACATGCAATGTTAAGAACCATCAATTTTGACTTTTACTAAGTTGTTAAATAAAGTTATAATACAGCTGTGAAGGGCTAAAGTTAGAGTTGATTACGTAAGTATTCCCCATATCTTTTAAAAGAGTTGTGTATAATTATTTTAAAATACCTCTCTCTCTCTCTCTCTCTCTCTCTCTCTCTCTATATATATATATATATATATATATATACACACCTGTGGGAAGTATTTTTTATTTGGCATTTAATATCATTTAATCATGTACTTAGGCTTGATAGCACCAAAGTTTCTAAAACCAAACAATAGCTGTAATCTCTTGATTTAGATATGGGCTAGATATGTTCAAGCTTGGCTGTGGGATTTGAAATTTCTGAAAAGCTTAACCAGGAAGAAACAAAAGAATCTTATCCTTTTGAATGCAAAACCCAACAAGTTGAAATACTTTCAGATATTTGTAGTTTAGCTAACACAAACTTTCTGTGAGTGTTCTTTATAGGGAATCTCTTCAGTACTAGAAGACTCGCTCCCTACTATTGGTGTTTATCATGTGATATAAAACTGTATGATTTCACAGAATAGTAAGCATTGAGGTCACAGATCCCTTGCATACAAATCTTCATAAAGAAGCATTGATTTTTAAAAAGGAGCAACACTTAACTAAAGTACAGTAATCCCCCTTATCCACCGTTTCTGCCATGTCACATACCCACACACTGTGGTACAAGAAGGTATTTTGAGAGAGAGATACCACATTAACATAATTTTTTTCTTTCTTTTTTTTTTTTTTTTTTTTTTGAGATGGAGTTTCGCTCTTGTTACCCAGGCTAGAGTGCAATGGTGCATTCTCGGCTCACTGCAACCTCTGCCTCCTGGGTTCAAGCAATTATCCCGCCTTAGCCTCCCGAGTAGCTGGGATTACAGGCATGTGCCACCATGCCTGGCTAATTTTGTATTTTTAGTAGAGACGGGGTTTCTCCATGTTGGTCAGGCTGGTCTTGAACTCCCAACCTCAGGTGATCTGCCTGTCCTGGCCTCTCCAAGTGCTGGGATTACAGGCGTGAGCCACTGCGCCCGGCCTCACATAACTTTTATTAGAATCTATTGTTACAACGGGAATGGTGGCTCACACCTGTAATCCCAGCACTTCAGGAGGCCAAGGCAGGTGGATCACTGGAGGTCAGGAGTTTGAGACCAGTCTGGCCAACATGGTGAACCCCGTCTCTACTAAAAAGACAAAGATTAGCCAGGCGTGGTGATGCACACTTGTAATCCCAACTACTTGGGAGCGTGAGGCTGGAGAATCGCTTGAACCCGGAAGGCAGAGGTTGCAGTGAGCCGAGATCGTACCACCGCACTCCAGCCTGGGCAACAGAGTGAGACTGTGTCTCAAAAAAAAAGACAAAAACTGTTACCAATATTGTTCCTAATTTCTTACTGTGCCTGATCCATAAATTAAACTTTATCATAGGTATGTATGTGTAGGTACATGTGGTACTATCCACAGTTTGAGATATGCAGTGGGCTTCTTGGAGAGTATATCCCACAGATTAAGTGGGTGATACTGTAGTGAAAAGGAGAGCTGCCTAAGGTCTTGAGACTGGAAGTGGTAAACGAGAGAGAGGACGTTTCTTCAGCATAAGTCACAAAAATAGTTGGTGGCTATCTCTGCTTACAAAAGCAGTGGGTAGCAGTCATGGAGTCAACTGATGAAACGCGTGTAAATGCATCTTGGTGTAATCTCAACTAATTTTTTAAGCCTTAATTTTAAAATTTGTGGACACAAGAAAAGTTGGATTTTAGGTTAATATCCTTCAAGTAACGTTAAATTTACCGGTGAATTTAACCACTCTTCGGTTTTTAAATTTTTATTATATTTTTATTTTTAAAATTTTTTCTTTTAAATATCAACAGCTCTTTTACTGGGTGGGAAGAGACAGAGGACAATTTGACCCATCCTTCTGTACTCTTTTTTTTTTTTTTGAGACGGTCTTTCTCTGTCTCCCAGGCTGTAGTGCAGTGGTGTGATCATGGCTCACTCTGCTCACTCATTTTGTCTCTTCTAATCCCCATTTTCCCCACCATGGGAGTGTTGGTGGATCAGTAGTTCTCAGAGGCCAGGACAACCAGAGCACAATTACCTAGGGCTCTGGATGTTTATTAGTAATGGAGACCCTTATCGTATCAGAGTGGGAGAGGAGAAACACATTTTTGAGACAGGGTCTCACTCTATCTCCCGGACTGGAGGGCGGTGGTGCAATGACAGCTCACTGCAACCTCCACCTCCCAGGCTCAAGCAGTCCTCCCAAGGAGCTGAGACTACAGGCACACGCCACCATATCTGGCTAATTTTTTTTTTGGAGACATGGGTTCTTGGCATGTTGCCCAGGCTGGTCTCAAACTGGGTTCAAATGATCCTCCCACCTTGGCCTCCCAAAGTGCTGGGGTTACAGGTGTGGGTCACCATACCTGGCCATCTATAATTTGTGACAGGTTCTCCAAGTGATTCTGATGCACTAGCAGGTTTTGGAAGCATTGGTAGATGATCCCTTCCCAAACTTGTGAAATACAGGTTTGGTACATTTTTGTTTCCTGAGAAATTAGAAGCCGTATTGGGCACTTGCTGGTTATTCAGAGATGGATTGTCCAGGCACAATTTTCTAGACTTTCTGCTCATTTGTCCTTTTGCTATTTCCTTGCTCTTTAGCATAGATACAGAGCATCCAGATAAGTCCCTTTACAACCTATTTCCTGATTTTACAACCTTCTTCCATCAGAGGCACCAGTGAATTACAAAAAGGGTTTGAGGTTGCACATTTTAATTGTCCACATTGTTTTTGTTTGCTTTGTCACACTGAGCAGTTAGGCACAAGCTTTTGTTTTAGAGACAGGGTCTGGCTGTGTCACCCGGGCTGGCTCCTGTGCTCAAGTGATTTTTCCCACCTCAGCCTCCGGAGTAGCTGGGATTGACTGCAGGTGCGCTCAACCACGTCCAGCTAATGTATTTTTGTAGAGACGGAGTCTCACTAAGTTGCCCAGGTTGGCCTGAAACTCCTGGCCTCGAGGTTCTCCTGCCTCAGCCTTCCAAAGTGCTGGGATTATAGGCCTGAGTTGCTGCTCCCAGTCTGGCACTGCCTTAGGACAATAGCTGGGTGCATCTGATTAATGTTACTAACTGACTAAAGCCATTTATCATTTCTTCACATACAGTTTTTTAATAAAAGTATGGTCGAGATTACCTTTACGTTACATTTCTGTTTCTTGAGAAAAATTACTGTTCACTGGCACATTTAGTCATCTTCAGGTGCTTCCCATAGAAAGTTTGTTTTCTCTTTGAATGAAGGAGTGTTCGCAATAGGCACATGTTTTAGGCATCTAAAACTGATGGCGATGAAGGAGCAGCACCTATTTGCTTTGAACCCCTTCTCTAATTTAATTTGTGCTTGTGGGCTCCACATCTGTTAGCACTGAGAAAAAGAAGTTGAGGAACATAACTAAGGGGCCTCCCTAAGAGTCTTGTCATGGCACCGTGTACTCTGAATGCCTGTGAGAAGATTTGGTTGGCTATGCAAAAAAAGTTCAACTTCTCACTGGCGGCCACCACAGTAGCTGATCTGGTCAGCTAGGACCCAAAAGCAAGTTTTAAGCGTTGTGTGTGAATTGAGAAGCCTGGACTGTGCTATCAGAAAGACATTGAGATTGGCTTCCAGCATTACCCAAATGAGGTGCAGGAATAGGCTGCATTCTGCCAACCCCAGAATTAGAGCCAGGCCTTCAGTTTTGAAACAATGCAGAATGATGATCCCCTATGCAAAGCTTAATTGAACTTGGTAAACACATTATAAATTAACAGCTACAACTTTACAGTGTGCAAGGTGTAGGGAAGGGAAGAGGTTTGGTCTTGCTTGCACTCATCACTATCTGTAGTGTTATCTTGACACAAGGAAGAATAATTCATAGGCATTCTTTTTTTTTTTTTTTTTTTTTTTGAGACGGAGTTTCACTCTTGTTGCCCAGGCTGGAGTGCAATGGCATGATCTCAGTTCACAGCAACCTCCGACTCCCAGGTTCAAGCAATTCTCCTGCCTCAGCCTCCCAAGTAGCTGGGATTGCAGGCATGCACCACCATGCCCAGCTAATTTTGTATTTTTAGTAGAGATGGGATTTCGCCATGTTGAAGCTGGTCTCGAACTCCTGACCTCCAGGTGATCCGCCTGCCTCGGCCTCCCAAAGTGCTGGGATTACAGGCGTGAGCCACCGCGCCCGGCCGGCATTCTTATTTCTGATTGTGAGACAGGTGCTATTCTAGTAAGGCATTTTCAGATGGGCTGTTTTTTGCAAGTCCTGCTCTCAGGACTCTTTCTTAAACTTTGAGTTAATAGCTTTGAAGATATACTTGAAGTAAGAAATCCTGGTCCTGGGCATAGATTTTAATGAATTGGATTTCTGATTTTTTGTGAAGAGCAAAGAACATGAAATACCTACTCATTGAGTCTTAGCACCTAATTATAACTTAGCATATTGACAGCTTTTTTTTTTTTTTTTTTTTTTTTGACACAGTCTTGCTCTGTTGCCCAGGCTGGAGTGCAGTGGTGCAATCTTGGCTCACTGTAACCTCCGCCTCCGGGTTCTAGTGATTCTCCTGCCTCAGCCTCCTGAGTAGCTGGGACGACAGGGGCACATCCCCATGCTCATTTAAATTTTGTATTTTTAGTAGAGACGGAGTTTCACCATGCTGCCCAGGCTGGTTTCGAACTCCTAAACTCAGGCAATCCGCCCGTCTCAGCCTCCCAAAGTGCTAGGATTACAGGCGTGAGCCACAGCGCCCGGCCAAGATGCAGCATTTTTATGATTTAGACAAACCAAAAGCAATTGGTGCTGGAGACTAACTTCCATGTTTATCCCTATATAATCCATTCTTCACATAGGAGTTAAATTAGGTGAATAAATAAATTGATGTCATTTCCCTACTTAAAACTTTAATAGCTTCCTATAATGCAGAGCATAAAACCCAGACTCCTTAACAGGGATGAGTTGGCTTTCTGCCTTTTCATTTGAATCAACGGTTTAGCCTCATGGGCCGTCTTCGTGCCTTCTAAAATGCCAAGTTATTTCCTGTCTCAAGTCTTTCTGTGCTATTATTTCTGCCCTGCAGCTCTCTTCTCCACTTTGTTCAGATAGCTGACTTCTTATCCTCTAGACCAGATACATCCCACTTACAAGCATGAATTGGGAATTTCGTCCTCATGGAATATCACAGAATGTAATTGCACAAACCTAGATGGTATTGTTGCTTCTAGGCTACAGACCTGGACAGTATGTTACTGTGTTGAATATCCTGGGCAATTGTAACACAGTGCTTGTATTTGCGCATCTAAACACAGAAAACAGTGTAAAAGATAAAAACAGTATACCTGTAGTTACCATGAAGGGAGCTTGCAGGACTGGAGGTTGCTCTGGGTGAATCAGTGAGTGAGTGGTGCATGAATGTACACTACTGCAGACTTTATAAACACCACACTTGGGCTACATTGTTTATTATTTAAAATATTCTTTTTTCAATAATTAACAGCTTACTGTACTTTTATGAACTTTCTAATTTTTTTAACTTTTAAACTTTTGTAATATGCACCATATATAATTGTATGTGCTATAATTTTATATGACTAGGCCGGGTGTGGTGGCTCATGCCTATAATCCCAGCACTTTAGGAGGCCAAGGCAGGTGGATCACCTGAGGTTGGGAGTTCAAGACCAGCACGGCCAACATGGTGAAACCCCGTCTCTACTAAAAATACAAAAATTAGCTGGGCATGGTGGCGCACGCCTGTAATATTAGCTACTCAGGAAGCAGAGGCAGGAGAATCACTTGAACACAAGAGGCGGAGGTTGCAATGATCTGGAGTGCCAAGATCATGCCACTGCGCTCCAGCCTGGACGACGAGCGGAAGGTCCATCTCAAAAAAAAAAAAAAATTTGACGATTGGCAGTGCAGTAGTTGTGTTTACACCAACATCATCACAAACATGAGTAATGTGTTGCCCTACAAATTTACCATGGCTATATCACTAGGGCATAGGAATTTTTCTTTCCTTTTCTTTCTTTTTTTTTTTTTGAGACGGACTTTCGCTCTTGTCCAAGCTGGGGTGCAATGGCGCGATCTCGGCTCATGGCAACCCCTGCCTCCTGGGTTCAAGCAATTCTCCTGCCTCAGCCTTCCGAGTAGCTGGGATTACAGGCATGTGCCATGCATCCGGCTAATATTGTATTTTTAGTAAAGACGGGTTTTCTGCATG
Source organism: Theropithecus gelada (assembly GCF_003255815.1). Lineage (NCBI taxonomy): Eukaryota > Metazoa > Chordata > Mammalia > Primates > Cercopithecidae > Theropithecus > Theropithecus gelada. The sequence continues at coordinate 79,156,543 of NC_037668.1, forward strand.
TTGGTCAGGCTGGTCTCGAACTTCTGACCTCAGGTGATCCGCCCGCCTCGGCCTCCCAAAATGCTGGGATTACAGGCTGAGCCACCGCACCTGGCAGGACTTTTTCAACTCCATCATAATCTTATGAACCCACCGTCATATATACGGTCTGTGACTGATTGAAACATCGTTATGTGGCAGATGACTGTATTTACTCCATGGTTCAAATTCTTTGTTAACTCCTATGACTTCACTTTCAGAACAAGCTCCATGGGAGCAGGACAGTAGGTGTTCAAAAGATATGTAATAAATGAAGGGAAGGAGAAAATGGGGAAAAAGAGGTCCTTAGAAATCTGAGCTAACTAACATCTCAAGGAGTTTCCCATTGCAAATAGGGATCTTATGAAGAAGAGTTTGGAGGGTGGCCAGGAGAAGGGCAACAAAGGCAAAGCTCTCCCTGAAGGTGCAGCTTGCTTTTTCTTTCTCTCTCTTTCTTTCTTCCTTCCTTCTTTTCCTTCCCTTCCTTCCCTTCCTTCCCTTCCTTCCCTTCCCTTCCCTTCCCTTCCCTTCCTTCCCTTCCTTCCCTTCCTTCCTTCCTTTCTTCTCTTTCTTCTTTCTTTTCTTTCTTCTTTCTTTCTCTTTCTTCTTCCTTTTTCTTTCTTTCTCTTCTTTATTTTCTTCTTTCTCTTTGTTTAATTCTCTCTCTCTCATTTTTGAGACAGACTCACTGTGTCACCCAGGTTGGAGTGCAGTGGTGCAATCTTGGCTCACTGCAACCTCCACCTCCCAAACTCATGCAATCCTACCTCAGCCTGTCAAGTAGCTGGGACCACAGGCGCATGTACTCGTTGATTTTGTATGTATTTGTTTTTTGGTAGGGATGGAGTTTTGCCGTATTGCCCAGGCTGGTCTCAAACTGGGCTCAAGCTATCCACCAGTCTCAGCCTCCCAAAATGCTGGGATTGCAGGTGTGAGCCACTGCACCTGGCCTGAACATGCAGCTTTCTGATAAGCCTTGTCTCTAACCAGTACACCCACTGTCCTCATCCTCCCCTGTTCTTGGGAATAGGGTAAATCATACTTCCTGTATATCAACTTTTGAAAGAAAGGACATAATAGTGGATTTATGATGTTTTTGTTTGTCCAATACACTGTCTTCCCTTTTGGTAATACACCCACTGAGCATACGTCTGAAGGTATGCCAATTGTGGTACCTCACTGCCATTCTAGGGCAATGGGTCTCAAACTTTAGTATGCATCAAATTCATCAGCAGGTCTTTTTTTTTTTTTTTTTTTCCTGAGACACAATCTCCCTCTGTTGCCCAGGCTGGAGTGCAGTGGTGCGATCTCGGCTCACTGCAACCTCCGCCCTCTCAGGCTCAAGCAATTTTCCTGCCTCAGCCTCCCAAGTAGCTGGGATTACAGGCATGCACCACCACATTCAGCTAATTTTTGTATTTTTATTAGAAATGGGTTTCACCATGTTGGCTAGGCTAGTCTCAAACTTCTGACCTCAAGTGATCTGGCTGCCTTGGCCTCCCAAAGTGCTGGGATTACAGGCATGAGCCACTGCACCCGGCCATCTACAGGTTTTTTAAAACTCAGACTGTGGCCAGGCACGGTGACTCATGTCACCTCAGGATCACCTGAGGTCAGGAGATCGAGACCACCCTGACCAACATGGTGAAACCCCATCTCTACTAATTAGCCAGGCGTGGTGGCGCATGCCTGTAATCCCAACTACTCGGGAGGCTGTGCCAGGAGAATTGCTTGAACCCGGGAGGCAGAGGTTGCAGTGAGCCGAGATCACACCACTGCACTCCAGCCTGGACAACAAAGGGAGACTATCTCAAAAAACAAAAATACAAAAAAACAAAAAACACCTCAGATTGCAGGGCCTCAAACCTACAGTTTTTAGGTCAAGGTGGGATCTGAGAATTTGTATGTCTAACAAGTTCTCAGGGGATGCTAATGCTGATTGGGGACCATACTTTGAGAAGCACTTGCTAAGGGATGAACATTTGAGCCAAGCCAGACTAATTGTCCTTATCTGGTATTGTTCATACTGGAATTAGGGAAAGCAGCCCTTCGCTTCACTGGCCATATGCTCTAAGGACATGAGACCTAAAGTGCCATGTACTCCTGCCATGCAGAGAAGTCAGATCAAAAGAATCTAACACAGGAGCAAAAGCCAAGAGGTAAAGAAAGCTTCATTGTGGCACTAGTGGCCCTGATTCAGTCATCCGTCAGGCCAAATCCACCATTGCCTTCGCACAGTAGAAGTAAGCCAATAAATTTACTGTAATGTTGTATACTTGGGGCCATGCTAGCCTATTCATTTACATGCTTGCTCTTTATCCTCAACAACCCTTGGGAAGCAGTGGGCATTAAACCCCACTTTGCCTAAGAGTAAACTGATTCTCTAAATGGAGTGAAGTAGTTTGACTAAGTTGTGCTTTTATCCACTACCCCATGTAATTAATTGAACTTAAAATGGGTAGGCCGGGCACAGTGGCTCACACCTGTAATCCCAGCACTTTGAGAGGCCAAGATGGGAAGATCACCTGAGGTCGGGAGTTTGAGATCAGCTTGACCAACATGGAGAAACCCCATCTCTGCTAAAAATACAAAAGTAGCCAGGGATGGTGGCACATGCCTGTAATCCCATCTACTCGGGAGGCTGAGGCAGGAACATCACCTGAACCCGGGAGGCAGAGGTTGCGGTGAGCCGAGATCATTCCATTGCACTCCAGCCTGGGCAACAAGAGCGAAACTCCGTCTCAAAAAAAAAAAAAAGCTGGATATTTTTAGTAAACCGGGCTTTCTCATACTGTGAATTTGCTCACAACCTCTTTTCCAGAGAACTGTAGGAAGTCATCTCAGTACCAGGAGGACAAAGCTGTGGCCCATGGGTCACTTTGACCCACAAATGCGATGTGCTTAGCCAAGCACTCCTAAGTGCTTAAACTATAAAACAGTTTTTAGTGCCTTTGGCATCATATGCTTCCCAGTTTGCCAGTGGTCCTCTTTCTTATTGTCTTATACCAAGCTCCTTCTAGCACGTGACTTGCTGTGCATCAAGCCTCAGTGCAGGCTTCACTTCCCATCTGTGGAGTAGTTGACTGGAACTCTACCTATCCAAGTGGGGACTGGATCATGCCTTTTCCTCCATCATCCCTCGATGATTTTCTGAGCAGATACTGTTGTTTAAGGATTGCTTTTCTTTTGGCTTTTTCCAAGTTAGGCCCTCTCCCTACTTCATGATGCCAAGTGCCAAAGGGAACCATGCCACACAGACATGCTCCATGTGTTTGCAGCCGAGCATCGCCAATGGCTGAGCTATTAGCCAGTAGTTCTTCCATTTTCACAGTGGCCCATGAGTCAGTGTAAGCTGGGTCTAACTTTACACAGGATTTTACAGCTTGACCAACAGTGTAGCAAAGTACGGGCTTTAGAGTTCAGCAGCCTGTCTTCAAATCTTTCTGCTGCATACTCGTGTGATCTGAGGCAACTTATTTACCCATGCCTCAGTTTTGCCATCTGCAAAATGACAATGGCCCCACTCCAAAGGATTACATAAATATTATGAGGATTACATAAATGTAAAGTACTTAGAATAGCAACTGGCACATAATGAGTATTTAATAAATATTAGCTTTTATTATTTTCCCCAGAGCATATGGTGTCTGATGTTCTGAAGTGTTTGTTAATGTGGAGGAAGAAAAACAAACCTGATCTAGTCATTTGTGAGACATTAGCTGTGATGTCTCTGATTAAACTTAAACATCCACTTTTTTTTTTTTTTTTTGAGACAGAGTCTTGCTCTGTCACCAGGCTGGAGTGCAGAGGCACGATCTCGACTCACTGCAACCTCCACCTCCTGGGTTCAGGCAATTCTCCCGCCTCAGCCTCCTGAGTAGCAGGGACTACAGGTGCCCACCACCACGCCCGGCTAATTTTTGTATTTTTAGTAGAGATGGAGTTTCACCATGTTGGCCAGGATGGTCTCAATCTCCTGACCTTTTGATACACCTGCCTCAGCCTCTCAAAGTGCTGGGATTACAGATGTGAGCCACTGTGCCCAGCCAAACATCAACTTTTAACAGTCCATAGAGACCTTCAATAGTTAATTCTGTCTTCCTAAAGAGCTCTATTCTTATTTTGTCACTTAACAGTTGACTTTATACAGTGGAAGCAGTCATAGATTACTCATTTAGAAATGGATTTTTCGAGCCCCAAAATGAGGTTGTTTGTGGACCTAGCCTATTGATCAGTAATGAACTTTGCACTGGAATTCAAATGAGCCATGCTAACCCGAGCAGAAGGCACTTTCTGACCTTGGAAGGCTGCATCTGAGGGTGGGCGTGAGAAGTTCCCATTTGCTGCTTGGATTTCAGAATCCAGACACCTCTCATGTATGACTGAATTAATGTGATGATGCTAAGGATGTTGAGAAGGCACTGTTAGGCTTTAAATTTGAAGTAAACAAGGAAAAGACTATCGACTCCCATCATCTTAGAAGAAATGAACTTGGGAGTAACTCCAGAGGAAAGGGTCTGGATGATTCCCTTGAATGGTTCTAGTACTCAGTGCACTGGAGCTTTCTTAAAACCTCTTGATGCCGTTCTTCACTTGGGACTCTCCCACCTGGACCTCAGCCAAATCTTGAGTTGGTGTTGGCCTTTTAGGATCCTGGCTTTGATGTCAGGTTGTGGTTCTCTGCTGTGAATGATGATAACTGTCTTGGAAACACTCCCATTCTGGCTCAAGAGATAATAGGGCAACCTGCCCACCCATGGGAGAGCTGAGGGCCCAGCACACTGCTAGAAGCCACTCTGCCTGTGACCAGAGAGAGGCTGAGGTAGACTTTCTGTTGCCAAGGACCTGTGCAGATCACGTTACATGGTTGCTACTTCCCTAACAACTGAATTCATCTGTGGGGCACAGGATTTAGACTTTCTCTAAATGAGGATTACTTGCTCTCTGGGTGTTCTGGCTACTGTACAGCCCCCTCAGGAAGTCTATTATTTCAGGTTGAATTGCTTAGGACGCAAGGCTTTAGCAGAAAGATAGGGAAGTGTATCTGTTGCCTCATTTTGCAACATAAACTGTAGAAGGCAGGAAAGAGCCTTAATCTTGTCCAAATTGCTCATTTTTAGAGTATCTGTGACTTGCCCAAGGTTATGCTGAAAATCAGTAGCAAAGTCAGGACTGGAATTCAGATCTCCTTATTTCCAGGCTCAAACCTTCCACCTGATCTGCGGCCTTTCCACGGCAGATGTGCTGAGAAGGTCTGCACTATTAGAGAAGCAGTGACCACAGATGACTCACTGAGAGCCTATGACAGAATTTTCACTTTCTAAGGCCCTTGCATAAGAAGGATATGGTGGGCCGGGCGCGGTGGCTCAAGCCTGTAATCCCAGCACTTTGGGAGGCCGAGACGGGCGGATCACAAGGTCAGGAGATCGAGACCATCCTGGCTAACCCGGTGAAACCCCGTCTCTACTAAAAAATACAAAAAACTAGCCGGGCGAGGTGGCGGGCGCCTGTAGTCCCAGCTACTCTGGAGGCTGAGGCAGGAGAATGGCGTGAACCCGGGAGGCGGAGCTTGCAGTGAGCTGAGATCCGGCCACTGCACTCCAGCCTGGGCGACAGAGCAAGACTCCGTCTCAAAAAAAAAAAAAAAAGAAGGATATGGTGATGTTAGAAACCCAGTGTTTTCATTGTCCTTCACATATACATACATACATACATATATATATATATATATATTGGATAGATTATCTCAGAATTTGCAGGTGGGATATAGGAGGCAAAACCCACTGATTTATCTTATCGGGGCAGCAGGGTAAAAGTGAAATAGGGTTAATTAATGAAGCCCAGCAGGAAATCAACAGCAAATGTTGACAAGGAAATCATCTTGACAAAATTTTGAAATGAAAGTACCTGTGGCGGGGCGCAGCGGCTCACGCCTGTATAATCCCAGCACTTTGGGAGGCCGAGGCAGGTGGATCACGAGGTCAGGAGATCGAGACCATCCTGGCCAACATGGTGAAACCCCATCTCTACTAAAAATAAAAAAATTAGCTGGGCATGGTGGCATGTGCCTGTACTCCCAGCTACGCAGGAGGCTGAGGCAGGAGAATTGCTTGAACCTGGGAGGCAGAGGTTGCAGTGAGCTGAGATCGTGCCACTGCACTCCAGCCTGGTGACATAGTGAGACTCTGTCTCAAAAAAAAAAAAAAAAAAAAACAAAAAAAACGCACCTGAAATTAACGTTGAGATAAAGTTTTTTTTTTGTAAACTGCAATTTTCCAAAGTATATGTTTGGTGTCCTGTGAGTAGTGCTGCTTTGATACAGCACCAGGCAGCATTCCAACATGTGGGGAAGCCATGGAGGCCTGTCCTCCTGCAGCCTGTCTCTACCACCCTACCCTGTCCTGTCCAGGAGCCTAGAAACAGGTTGGTCTCCCAGCATCCAGGCTTTGGAGAAGAGATAGCTTGCAAAGGGATCACTCTCTATGGAGGATATTATTTTGTTTCATTCTAACAAAACTATATATATATGTGTATATATATATGTATATATATGACGGATTCTCCCTCTGTTGCCAGGCTGGAGTGCAGTGACGTGATCTTGGCTCACTGCAACCTCTGCCTACCGGGTTCAAGCGATTCTCCTGCCTCAGCCTCCCAAGTAGCTGTGACTACAGGCATGTGCCACCACGCCCAGCTGATTTTTTTTGTAATTTTTAGTAGAGACAGGGTTTCACCATATTGGCCAGGATGGTTTCGATCTCCTGACATCGTGATCTACCCACCTCGGCCTCCCAAAGTGCTGGGATTACAGGAGTGAGCCATCGTGACCGACCAACTGAATCTTCATATATTAACCCAGCCCCTTGGCAGATACTGTGTTTGCTAAATACAGCAATGCTGGAAGATTGGAAAGTTTAACTGGTTTTTCTCTTATAGAAATTGCATTCATGCATTTGGGGAGTAACGTTTTCACAGATGAATATTTTTACTGGGTACATGATTTTCCCTAAAGGGAAATGGTTAGGTTGAAGTGTGCTGACATTAGAAAGTGAAGGGTAAAACCTGGTGTTGGTCATTGAACCTGAGTTCTCACTTTAACAATCCCAGAGGTTGCAAATTCAGATGCTTTTAGGGGCCAGAAAGGTAACAGAAGTGTTTAAAGTAGCCGCGACTTAGCTCTAGCTGATTGTTGCCTCATGGGAATGCGGCTCAATGTTGCCAGATCTTTTTTTTTTTTTTTTTTAATTACAGGCCAGGAACCAGATTCATTTGTGAAATCTCCCCATTTGTGAATGCTGGTAACTTATTCAAAAAGTTTAAAACATTGTGTAGTCTAAATAAAACATACATAGGCCGTGTGGCTTCTGATTAAGACTTTCTGCCCGGCCTAAGGATGCATGCAACACATATTTTATTGAAATATATGATGCACGATCCCTTAAGGGCATAAATTTTATCACTTAAATGTCTCTTGTCGCTTAACTGAAGAATCTAACACATACACAACAGGTCAAGAATAACAGTTCTAAGAAAAATGCTATCAGTAAGTAAATGTACCTTGGAGTGAAGTACAGAAGATTTTTATCTTTCATAAATTATTCCCAGTGGTTTCAGTTTGGCATACAGCAAAGATACAGACTTGATTCTGAGAACCTCCTCCTGCCCCCCAAAATTCCTGGCTTTCGCATAGAAAGGGCCACACGGCTCTTCCATCAAGCCGTGGCATTTCCTACTGGTGGAGATGGATTTTTCTACACAAGAGCTCAGATTTTCTCTCACTAAAAAGACGTGCTTGATTTTTAAATTGGAAGTTTACAAAAGGAGTGAAATGAAGTGTGAGTAGTAAGTAGTGGATGTCTGTGTGCATCCTCGTGCCCAACCCCAGAAGCATTGAAGCCTGAGGCTCAGCCTCTCCCAGGCACTCCTCAGGTCCTCTGAAGGCCCTTCAGTCACACAAGCTGAGAACTTGCTGAATTTGAAAAGCAATTTGCCCTTTGGCATCATCATGTAAAGAGATTTACCTCCAGATGATAATAGGTGAAGACAAAGACTTACAGGTGGTTGGTGGTTGTTGGTTTTTAAAGCCAACTGTGATCCCATCAATGTATTTCTAAGGAAAATGTAAACTGTTCATACATTCTCTTAAACATCACAGTGAAAAGCAAGTACCCGTATGTGTGATAGGCAGGCAGAGGGCTCCACCTGCTCTGCCCTTGGCAAAGGCCCTTGGCCACACTGGTGAAAAGCTTGGCTTCTGCACAGATACCCATGTCGTGCCATCCAACTGGAGCGCCGGTGGACCCCAAAGACAGGGCAGGGCAGGGCAGGGGGAGGGGATCTTTTGAAATGTTTCCAGGAGCTCTGTCCAGCTGTCTGTCTGTCTTCCAGCCCAGAACTGCTGCACAAAGCTACAAGGACACTGATGAGACCATGGATCTGCTGCTGTTCTCTAGGGAAGACTTGGCTTGGAGTGTGGCTGCCTGGATTCGAAAGTGTGTCCTTGACTCCATGGAGTAATTCTTGTAGTTTTGCCTGGAATTGAGCAGAGAATCAGACACAAGAGCCTGCTTGCTCCCAGAGATGCTTTTCCTCCTGTTGGAGCTGTGTGAGCCCCGCCAGCCAAGGAAGGACTGTAGAGAAATTCCTGGGTCCTGAGAGCGTTGAGCCCTGCCCAGTGGAGAGTTAACCAGGAGGGTTTGTGGCCCCTCACCCCTGGTATCATGCCCACTGGAACCACTCCTGGTCCTCCTGGGTTCCTAAGCTTGAAGGGGTGGTTGTAGGGAATAGACCTCTAGCCTGGAAGGCAGGAGTCATGGGTCCTCACACAGCCGTGCAGCTGGCTTCTGATGTGACCTTGGGAACTTACTTCCTGCCTCTGGGGGTCTAACTGCCCATTCATACATTAAGAAAGAAGTCTTCCTATGACAGGTGACAGCTGGATTCCGAGGGACACAGGTCCGCCCTCTAGACTGCCAGACTGGCCTTGCTAGCAACTCCACTCACTGCTGTCTGGGCAACTCTGTCCCCAGCCAGCTCCTGAGCTGAGTTCAGAGGGAGCAAAGGACAGATTGAGGTTACGCAAGGCTTACTTGGCAGATTCCAAGAGTTTGATGGCCTCTTCATTTCTGCCTTGCTCCATAAACAGCAGGGCCAGTTCCAGCAGGGCGTTTGGGATCAAGTAGTGGTCATATTTAATCTTCTTTTCACTGCAGAACAGAAGACATGGCTCAGGTTCCTCCTCCTGAGCCTTTCCCAAACTGCACGTGAGGATTTCCTAACCTGAACTGCAATTTTGGGAGGTTCCCACTACCAAGCCATAGAAAGGCTGGGATCCACAGCAAAGCCTTCCCATCCTGTGTGTAATCTTGGGCTCCAGCTCCCTGACAACTTATGGCTCCTGTCATGTCCTTAATCCACCGCCACCTAAGTCCCAACCTCCCTTTCTCCAGGTTGAATGATTTATTGAACTGTAAAGTCTCCTGTCTCTGACCTGTCCCCTCTGACCCGACCTCCATGCTGCCCTGGAGATATCTTCCTTGCCCGGTACCCTTTCTGGCTCTCTTCTTTGGAATACAATTTAGCCTTGTGAACAAAACATCCAGGCCCTTCTCATTCTATCCCTCCTTATTTCATCTTCAATCTTTTCTCTCTATGACTTCACCCAGGCAGGCAAAGACCCCATTGCCGTCACCCCGCCTCAGGTGTCTTTCCTGTGTCCATGCACTGGTGCATGCTGTCCCTACTCCACCTCAAACCTGTCCTCCCTTGCTTTCTCCGCCTGATGAACTTCCCACTTTCAACGTCAGCCTTGGAAAGCCTTTCCTAGTACCTCCCATGAAGTTCAGGTCCCTCCTCGGGCACCTGCTGTCCTCTCTGCTTTCCTCTAGCATGGTCCTGATGAGCCTTGGTTGGGCTGCCTACAGTTTGCCATCTGTCACATTGCCCTCCCCGAGGGCAAGGACAGAGTTGCTGAATTACAAACTCCAGGGCACACTGTTCACTCGAAACAACATGGATGTGCTCCTGTAGTCATGCAATTTGGTGGCACTGGGAGGCTAGGTCTGAATTATCTGTACAGGTCCCGGCACAAGTCCTGGCAAGAGTGGACACTAGTTTAGTACCTGTGTGGTGAGCGGGGGTTAGCTAGGGTCAGCCACTGCAGTGGGCATGAGGATGGAGAAGCCCTGAATATTCTACCCAGGAGACTCAGACCCAGCAGGAGCAGCTGCAGAGGCACTTACTTGGCAGAGATGCTCCTAAAATTCTCCTCAGCCTCCCGGGCACGGCCCAGGTATTTCAGACACAGGCCTTTCAACAATTTCACCAGGCACTCGTCATCCACTGAGTACTCGTTCTCTGAAAATAGGGATGTGAAGGAAAAAGACAGACTTGTTCATTTCTGCAGCAGTTACTTATAGAGCCCCCTACTCTGTGCTAGGTCAAAGGGACACAGGTAAATCAGACATGGTCCCTGTCCTCAGGGGGGGTCACATCTAAGAAGGAAAGGCAAATACTGAGACAATGACAATACAGTGAGGTCAGGACTGAAGGAAGCCCCATGGCTGTGGGAGCCCAGAGGCTTTGACCCTACCAAGGGGACAAGGAACAGCTGCTTGGAGGAGCTCAGTCTAGAGAGGGAAAGGAGAATTGCCAGGGTAGGGAACGGGGGAAGGACATTTTTGGCAAAGGGAACCTTCAGCTGTAAAGACCTGACCTAGCCTGGCAGGCTCAAGGGCCTGAGGGAAGTCACCTGGGCCTTTCTCCAGCATCTCTTCCGCCTTGGTGATGATCTCAAGCATCCCATCTGTGAGTGTCGGCTGCTTCCCAATCACAGCGTAGCCATTCCAGATGTACATCATTTCCTGAAGGCAGGAGGGCAAGTCAGTCCCAGGCTTCTTTCCTAATGGGGCCTCAGTTTTCCCATCTACAAAATGGGCAGTTCAGATCAGAGGTTCCCTAAAGGCCCTTCTAGCTCTAATCATCCATAACAGGTCTCAGTCAGCCTGTGAAGCTGTGGGCCTGAGGGGATTATGGGAGCCTTATCGTTGATTTGGTACTGAGCTCTCACCTTACCCCAGTGCAGATGTAAGATGGACCAATGTCCGTACTGTGCTGCTCATAGCTGCCGAAGTTTTCCAGCTATTTTTCTGCTCATGCCCTCCCTGAGTGCTATTACGTCCTTTCTCCCAACCTCTCTGGGGCCACTTTCTGTCCTTTGAGGACCAGGCCATGCTCCATACACACATTTCAGGACAACAGAATTTAAGGCTATGTCACCTTCTTTCCTACTCCTATTCTCCCAAAGCAACGGGCTAAATAATGACACTCACATTCCATTTCCTTTAGAATGAAGTTACCATCATTGAGACTCTTAAAACACATCTGATTCCTTTTTTTCTTTTTCTTAGATTTTTTTTTTTAATTAAAAAAATTTTGGGGGGCCGGGCATAGTGGCTCACGCCTGTAATCCCAGCACTTTGGGAGGCCAAGGTGAGTGGATCACCTGAGGTCAGGAGTTCGAGACCAGCCTGGCCAACATGGTGAAACCCCATCTCTACTAAAAATACAAAAACTAGCCAGGTGTGGTGGCACGTGCCTGTAATCCCAGCTACTCAGGAGGCTGAGACAGGAGAATTGCTTGAATCCAGGGGACGGAGGTTGCAGTGAGCCAAGATGGCACCATTGCACTCCAGCCTGGGTGACAGAGACACCGTCAATAAAAAAAAAAATCTTGGGGCCAGATATGGTGGCTCACACCTGTAATCCCAGCACTTTGGGAGGCTTAGGCAGGTGGATCACGATCACTTGAGCTCAGGAGTTCAAGACCAGCCCGGACAACACGGCAAAACCCCACAAAAAAAAAAAAAAAAAAAAAAAAATTAGCCAGGCATGGTGGTGCAAGCCTGGGGTCCCAGCTACTTGGGAGGCTTAGGTGGGAGGATTGCTGGAGCCCAAGAAATCTAAGCTGCAGTGAGCTATGATCACCCCACTGCATTCTAGCCTGGGTGACAGAGTGAGACTCTGTCTCAAAAAAAAAAAAAAAAAAAAAATTTTATTTCCACCTTGTCTTTGTTAGGTTACTGGTTCCTTTTCTTTGTTTGTTTTTGCCTTGACTGCCAGGAAGCTCAGAATACTAAATTAGGCTGAACATGGTGGCTCATGCCTGTAATCCCAGCACTTTGGGAGGCTGAGGTGAGAGGATCTCTTGAGCCCTGGAGTTCACCACCACCTTGGGCAACACAGTAAGATATTGTCTCTACAAAAAAATAAAAATAGTAGCTAAGCACGGGTGCTCGCCTGTAGTTAGGAGGCTGACATGAGAAGATCCTTTGAGCCCAGGAGTTTGAGGCTGCAGTGAGCTATGATATCACCACTACACTCCAGCCTGTATGACACAGTGAGACCCCCACCTCTAAAATAAATATTTAAAAATAAATAAAATAAAATAATAATACTAAATTAAACTTTCATTCATAGTAACTGTGTTTGCTTAAATGCGCATTTCCTAAACTGTCAAACCAGGTAATGGATGTGAAAACACTTTGTAGCCATAAAGTTCTAGAAAGACATTATTGTTGTGGTTCTTGTTATTATGTTCTAGGAAGGGAATTTCAGTTTAGACCAGTATTTCTCAAATTGTTCTCTGGTTCCAAGTTAGCAAATGTTTAATTTTATTTTATTTTAGAGACAGGGTCTCACTCTGTCACCCAGGCTGGAGTGCAGTGGCACTATCAGAGCTCACAGCAGCCTTGACTTCCTGGGCTCAAGCTATCCTCCCACCTCAGCCTCCTGAGGAACAGGGACTACAGATGCATGACACCACGCCCCACTAATTTTTGAATTTTTTGTAAAGATGGGACTTCACCATGTTGGCCAGGCTGGTCTTGAACTCCTGCTCTCAAATGATCCACCTACCTTGGCCTCCCAAAGTTCTGGGATTACAGGCATGAACCACCACACCCGGCCAGCAAATGTTTCATTTTTTTTTTTTTTTTTTTTGAGACGGAGTCTCTCTCTGTCGCCCGGGCTGGAGTGCAGTGGCCGGATCTCAGCTCACTGCAAGCTCCGCCTCCCAGGTTCCCGCCATTCTCCTGCCTCAGCCTCCCGAGTAGCTGGGACTACAGGCGCCCGCCACCTCGCCCGGCTAATTTTTTTTTATTTTTTAGTAGAGACGGGGTTTCACCGTGTTAGCCAGGATGGTCTCGATCTCCTGACCTCGTGATCCGCCCGTCTCGGCCTCCCAAAGTGCTGGGATTACAGGCTTGAGCCACCGCGCCCGGCCAAATGTTTCATTTTTTAAAAAAGGATTCTTCCCTTCCCCACAAATAAAAATTAAAATTAAAAATGATTCTGTGGCCAAATAAGTTAGAGAAAAAACATATCTTTAAGCTTCTTCTTAGATTAACATATAAGACTCCAAGAAAGTCTATAGTATATAAACTGTGTTTAGGCCAGTCTTTCCCAAATGAAATCATTTAATGCATAAATAGTATTTTGCAGATTACAGTTTGGGAAATTCTCCTCTAAGTTTTTGGTATAGTTGCTTCCCTTGCCCTTCCTACAATATCCTCCTGTTCCACTTGATAACAATAGCTTTACTGGATTTTTTTTTTTTTTTTTTTTTTTTGAGACGGAGTTTCACTCTTGTTGCCCAGGCTGGAGTGCAATGGCACAATCTCAGCAACCTCCACCTCTTGGGTTCAAGAGATTCTCCTGCCTCAGCCTCCCGAGTAGCTGGGATTACAGGCATGCACCACCACACCCGGCTAATTTTGTATTTGTAGTAGAGACGGGGTTTCTCCATGTTGGTCAGGCTGGTCTCAAACTCCCGATCTCAGGTGATCCGCCCGCCTCTGCCTCCCAAAGTGCTGGGATTACAGGCGTGAGCCACCATGACTGGCCTATTGTATATTTTAAACCATAAAATATTTTAAAACTTTAGAAATACTCAGGTTGTAAATGCTGAATCAAACTATAGAAATATTGACCTTTTTTTTGAGACAGAGTCTTACTCTGTCGCCCAGGCTGGAGTGCAGTGGCGTGATCTCGGCTCACTGCAAGCTCCGCATCCTGGGTTCACACCATTCTCCTGCCTCAGCCTCCCAAGAAGCTGGGACTACAGGCGCCTGCCATCACACCTGGCTAATTTTTTGTGTTTTTAGTAGAGACAGGGTTTCACCAAGTTAGCCAGGATGATCTCGATCTCCTGACCTCATGATCCGCCCGCCTCGGCCTCCCAAAGTGCTTGGATTACAGGCATGAGCCACCGCGCCCTGCCAAATATTGACCTTTTCAACTGATAAAGTATTTAACACATTTTTCTCGTTCATGCTCATAACTGCTCTGTGAAATGGGAAAGGAATCTATTATTATAGCCATTTTACATAAGGGGAAGAGGGAACTGACCTAAGGCTATTCAGTTAATGAACAGTACAGCCAGGACCAAAAAAAGGTCTCTCAAGCAGGCTGCCTTCTACTTTTCCGGCTCCCTTACTACTTGAATAACAAGGACTCTTAGCAAGCTGGAACTTTATCAGATGCCTACTCAAATCGTGCATAGAATTAGCATCACAACCATGGCTCAGAATATGGGCTGTGGGCCGAGACTGCTGAGTTCAAATTCTGACTCCAACTCACCAGCTGTGTGACCTGGGCAAGTTATTTGATCTTTCTACTGATCTGTTAGGTCTTGTTACCCCCATCTGTAAAATGGAGATACCAGCAGCGCCTACTCACAGGGTTGATGTGAGGCTCAAATGAGGCCACAGGCAATGGGCGTGGGCAGCCTTGAACAGAGCAAGTGCTCAATAACAATGTTGGCTATTATGTGAGTTCAGAGTTGAATATAACGTGAAGACGCTGGTCCAGTGAGGGGGACCGTGAAAACAATGAAAATCATTGTGACAAGACTGGAGCAGTCAGGCTGGGATCACAGGCAGCCGGGTGATGCCTCTGCCTGGGCACAGCGACATGGGGCTATCTGTCCAGGAGGGCGACCCTCTCTGCCTCTTATCTGCAGCCTGCCTGTCTCTCCACTCCCAGCCCCAGTGGACCATCTCTTTCTAAGGGGTAGAGGCTGGGTCAGACTCGCAGGTGAATTGCGAAACCCTCCCCAGGTCCCTGAGGCATGAAGGTCTTTCTCCTCATCCACTTCCCCCTGGCTGTGGCTCTCAGTGAATCCTCACAATCCTATACCCGGAGGGCAGTGCCAGTCCAGACCTCCTACCCACCAGAGCAGGCACTGGCAGCGAGATAGGGTTGGAGGAGAGGTAGCGTCGGGACTTCCGGATGGCAAACTTCTCTGTGGGTAGAGATTTCCCAGCAATCTTGAGCTTCAGGCCTGGCACAGCTCTGCAAAAGAGATGGGGAGGGTGGGAGAGGATGAAAAAGAGTAGGAGAGGGCGGAGGGTCCCCAGCCTACCTAGCCATGCTTGGCACCTCTCTGGGCCTCAGTTTCCCCATCCGTACAATGACAGTGTTGGACTCTAAAGAGCCTTCTAGGTCTGAAATAGCCTGCGGCTATGGTCTTATTTTAGAGACCCTGCCCCAAGACCTGGCCACTTCCTATGGCTAGGCAAGGGGTTCCTCCCCGCCAGCTGGCAGAGGTGCCAGTGTGCCAAACACCCCTGGGCCAGTCCTGCCTCCTAGTTATCGCCTCCACTCCCAGGCCCCATTTCCGGGGAGGACTCAAGAGAAGTTTAATCCCAATTTCACAGGAGAGACCAACACTCAGAGAAAGGGTGCGACCTACCCAACAACAAACAGCTCAAACCCTTAATTAACTCTTGACTCGAGAGTTCTCACCTTCTCAGCTGTTTCCAGGGACAGAGCAAAATGCAGTATGCCACCAGGCACGCCTCCACATCTGGGGCCTCACCCACCCAGCTTCATCCCACCCTCCTCCTATTTCTGCCACAGTCACTGGGTGTGGCTGTGACCTCAGGCCTGAGCCATTTAGGCACAGGAAACAGCTGGATGTGGGTGTGAGGTCCCCCCAAACTCTTCGTTTGCTTATTCACTGTAGAACCTCTCTTGGCCTTAATTTCCTCATCTCTAAAATGGAGGTAATGACACCTGGCCTCCTAGGCTTTCTGGAAGAGTCATCTGAGAGGGGACATGGAACCTGCTGTAGCAGCAGACACTCTGGAAGTGATGAATGCCCTATTATTGTGACAGCAGTAGCCTAGGAGGCCCATATTATACCCCCTTCCAGGTCTGCAAATTGGGGTCAACCTCACCAAGACTGGAGGAAGGCTCCAAGCTCCATCCTCCACCTGCCACAGCTGAGCTCTGTTCTAAAGATGCTTCACAGGAAGCAAATACGGTGGTACAGGAAGAATGAAAACAGCCACCACTTAGCGGGCAGCTTCTAGGCTCCCAGTTCTATGCCAGGCTCTTTACATTTATTATCTAGTTGATTTGCAAAACAGTGCTGCGAGGTGGAGGTTGTTATTCCCATTTTACAGATGCCGAAGTTGTCCCAGGTGACACAGCTAAGAACAAGCAGGGGCTGGGTTTACTCCTGTTTGTTCGATTTCGACTCTCAGTTCTCCACTGTGCTTCTCTGAGTGTCTCAGGTTAACTCAGCAGAGTGAAAGACCTTCCCTCCCCGGACCTTGGTGGCCATATCTGTCCTACTGCCCACATGAAAGAGACTTGGAGGGAGATGATATTGACAAAACCATTTCTGTGAAAGAAAGCCTCTGAAGAAATTCAAAGGGCTCCAACCACCAGTAGCAGCAGCATGGGGTGGCAATGGGAGGGGAGGACACGCAGGTGGGTCAGTCCTGGGGTGGGGGCAGGGAGTCACCCCACTCCTCCCTCCGCAGTGCCCACAGCTCAGGATAGCCTGGCTGGTCTGTCCATAGCGGCCTACACAGTGGGAGCACGATGGTGAGACCCACCTAAATAATTCCACTTCGTCGTCCCCGAATGGCTTGTACTCCTCCTTACCAAACATGCTGAGGTAGGCGGCCTTCATGTAAATGTAGGTGGCCTGTGTGAGACAGAGCAACAGCCAGGTGTGAGCAGCCCTCCTCCAGCCCCAGCCCGGCTGGAATCTGCAGACGGACCTCACGTGGCCCAGCATAGGAGCTCGCGTTGTCTCCAAGCCCCAGGGGAAAAACGAAGGTAAGAAGTTGAAGCAACTTGAAGACCGGAATCCAGGACAACCCATGTCAAAGCAGCCACCTTCTTCTCCACTTGAAGCAGTGGCAAGAAGAACCCATGCAACTAGTAATGGGTAGGACAGGCTGAGGCTGCGGCAGACACACAAGGACAGGGGCTCAATCGGGGTTTCCGGGAAGCAACACCTTCAGAGTGGGCCCCTGAAGGGCAATGGGGAAATTCCCTGAGGCCCCAGACAGGGCCTTCCAGCCAAGGGGAAGGGGCTGAGCAACGCCAGGAGGCGACAGGATATGTGTGGATTATCAATAGACGATGAAGCACGGGCTGTAAAAAAAAGAGGCTTGAGCCAGAAACGTGAGCAGGGCCTGGGTCGGCTCAGCTCGGGCCACTCTGGTAGAACTATCTGCCTTGCTGTGTGCCAGGCACATCAAATCCGGCACCTCGCTTGATCCCAAAGCCAATGCCAGAAAGGAGTCCGTACCCTACCTCTGCTTCCTGGGACCCCAGAGCTACTGGGGCAGAGCCGGGAGTCGACCCCACGGCCTTGCCCACTAGATGCACAGCCAGCCCTGACAGTGAAACCGTGGCCCTGCGGGAGAACCCCCTACCCCACCCAGTTCTCCCTGCACGCCACGCCCCTTCCTCAGAAGTCCCGAGACAGGAGCCTGGCTCTGTGCTGCCCTCAGGTGGCCAAGTTCCGAACCATAGCTCTTGCCTCTTGGCTAAGAAAGGGTGGAGAGGAAAGGGCGCCGGACATCCGGGAGTCCTGCCTAGAGCAGGCGGAAAGCGGCCTCCACCTGGCAGCCCCACCCATGCCCGGGCCTCAGCCCGCCCTTTACAGCATGAGGAAAAGCTGGTCTTTGTGGGAAGAGTCTCCCTCCCTAAAACCTGTTCCTGGTCCCACCTTTTTTTTTTTTTGAGATGGTCTTGCTCTGTCGCCCAGACTGAGGCTGGAGTGCAATGGCGCGATCTCGGCTCACTGCAACCTCCGCCTCCCGGCTTGTAGCTGGGACTACAAGCATGCACCACCACGCCTGGCAGTTTTTGTATTTTTTAGTAGAGACGGGGTTTCAGCATGTTGGCCAGGCTGGTTTCAAACTCCTGACCTCAAGCTATCCGCCCGCCTCAGCCTCCCAAAGTGCTGGGATTACAGGCATGAGCCACTGCGCCTGGCCCGGTCCCATCTTTAACCTCCCGGGTTGCCCTTGTCCTCTCCCTTTCCCCTGCCCCTGACGTGGAGGCACCAAGTCCCAGTGACTTTACCTCCCGTCTCACTCTAGGATCCTGCTGGCCTTGCCCTACGGCTCTCATTATCGCACTGCCACCATCTCCACACCGTCTCCCTGTTCCAGGCTACCCGGGATGTCTTTTTGCTGTCCTGGTACACATTGTCTCCTGTCTCCCTGGGCCCACTCCTGTCCCCTGCAAGCCATTTCGCACGCTGACCTTTTTAAGTCAGCTCACATCAGTCCCTTCTGGAAATCTGGTTGTATCCCATCACACTCAGGAGACATCTACTGTTTCCCCGACACCTGCCACACTCTAGCCATACGACGGCCTCTGGGCTGCTCCCAGGACACATCAAACACACTCCTGCCCTGCCCTACACAGCTCCCTCTGCCCAAATGGCCTGCTTTGTGACTGCCATGTGCTGCTCCTGCGCTCCATTCTGGTGTCCTCTGAGACAGGCCTCCCCTGACCTCCCCTTACAAAGGCGCCCCTCCCGTCACTCCCTGCGCCCGGCCTCGCTTGTTCTTCACTTCTCTTACTGGAACCAGACATCATGTTATATTGCACATCTGTGTTTCTTGTCTCTCTCCCCACTAGGATGTGAGCCTTCAGAGGGGGTCTTTTCCTGCTCACTCTTGTATTTCCTGGCCTAGAACAGGACCTGGCAAGTGGGGATGGCCCAGCAACTGCTGGTGGGCTTCCTAAAGCACCTATCTAAGCCACAAGCCTGCCAGGGCTCCCCTACTGCTAGATAAAGCTCAAACAGCCACTCACGTCCTCCACGGCCTGCCCTAACCTTTCTTTTTCTGGCTCATCTTCTGCCATTTCCTCCCCTACACTCCTTAAACTCTCCTCGGGCCTCTGCCTGTGCTGTTCCTTGGCCTGGGATGCCATTATCCCTTCTCCACCAGGCTCACCTCCAAGAGCCTTCCCTCCTGCCCACAGACAGCTCACCCTCACAGCACCAGCAGGGTTAGGATGGAGGCTGTGACTGAGAGTTGTGGATGCCCCAGCTCTCCAGAGAAGTACGGCGGCCACACTGGGGGAAAAGAGCAGCTGTCTCCCCTGATACAGGCCCCCTGCTCTTCTGCTGTGCAAACTCTTCACCCCATGGCACAGAGCCCCTCCGCAACGCTCTGGCTTCTGAGCCTTTGGTCCTGCCGCCCTCTCGGCTTGGGGTGTCCTCTCACTTCCTCCACTCTGCCTCCCTAAATCCTTCCTCTCCAAGACCCACCTCAGAGGTCTCTCCTCAGAAGCCTTCCTGTCCTCTTGGGTTGCCCGAGGATGCCTTTAGCTCCTTGGGTTTCCCAAGCCCTGAGCAGGCCACTGTCACCGCCTTGCTTCTGGCCATCTAAGCCTCCAGGCTGCCAGCACTGGGGGAAACACAAAGGCCTCCACAGGGCTGACTGTAGGAGATAGGTCAGGGTGGGAAAAATTATATAAAGCAGCAAACCTTCTTGGAAGGCTGGGAGGTTTTGCAAAAGCTTCGGGAAAGGATGTGGCTGAAGACAGCTGAGTTCCCTCAGAGTAGATAACAAGAAGGGAATTGATCTAGATAAGTTAGTTTACTTAGGCCTCGGAACCTGGCCTTTAATCATCGGAGCAGAGGACTGCTCTCTCCGGGGGTGGGGCGGGGGGCACAATGTTAATTACCCAGAAATGGAGTTTGCTTTAGGCCTTTGTCATTACATCTGTACTAAATAAATGCAAGCATGGCCGGCTTATAAGGGCTGCTGCTAACTCTGGCAAGGGTTCCCTATCTGCTGACAGGCAAGCCTGTGTCTGCGTACTCTGTTCATCCATCACTCAGTCAGGGTCTGCGGGTCAGACCCAGCAGCTGACCTCGGAGGATCCTGGCAGAGAGGGGCATTGCCTGTGCAGAGCGGGTGGTGCCTATGGCAATGGCCAGAGGCCCAGGCCCCAGGACTATAAGTTGGTGGAGTCTGTGATGGCCAAGTTCTAGAGATTAGAAATGGGTGGGGCCCCAGAACTCGAGAGTGTTACAACCCCCGTTTTTCACAGGAAGTCCTCATGAGGAGAGTGTTGCAGAGAGAGCGGGACTGGCCACCCCAGCGGGCTGGGAACTAGGCCAGACTTGCTGACAGTTGGGAGGCCTGGCCCACCTTCCGTTCCTCTATATAGCAGCTGTGTGCCCCCACCAGGTCTCCCTTTCCCCATGTGGTTAGCCCCAGCCACCCACCTCACTCTACAGGAAGGCTTCAAGAGTCACTTTCAGTTCAAAAAGGTTCCCTAAGGCCCAGAGTCCCAGCACTTTAGGAGGCAGGGATGGGAAGATTGCTTGGGCCCAGGAGTTCAAGACCAGCCTGACCAACATAGCAAGACCCTATCTCTCAAAAAAGAAAAAAGGTTCCCTGAGGCTTTGTCCTTGTTGAGAGTAGGAGGGGGTGTGGGGGCCATGGGAGCTGGGCCTGAGGAAGCACCTTCAGTAGCAGGGTGGGCTCAGGGCAAGCCCCGACTCCTCGGGAGGACTCTAGGAGCAAGAGAGAAGCAGAGGCCTCTGAGTCACACAGGACTGTCCTCAAATCCAGTGTCTGTCACCAACAGCCATGTGGGTGGGAAAGTCACAGTCCTCGCTTAGTGTCAGTGGCCCTCATGTGCCCAATGGAGATAATAACTTCTCCTCACTGGGTGTGGTGTGGAGGACAGGACAGGTGCCAGACACGTTGAGAGCTCAGTAGAAGCCTGTTCCCTTCCCTAGCCCCACCTGCCCCAGACCCAGAAAATTCCCCTTCAGCTTGGTCCCCAGGCAGGGCTACTGAAAAGAGACCTCCATGTGGAGGAGGGGGAGGGACCAGATGCAGATGACAGGTCTCCTAACAGGTGCCAATGCGGGTCAGTTCTAACAGCTGCCTGGAGCTTTGCAGGGAAAGCATCTAAGGTCACAGCCAGGCTCATGGCAGAGGATTGATTAGCAATGTCTGCTATGGGCAGGGGATGAAGCCATGAAGACACATGTCCTGCGTATTTACAAATAACAGATTAGACGTTTGCTGAGCTAGGTGGTTCTAAGACTCTTGATTCCAATTTCTGCACTATCATTACTATGATGGTACAAGCTAACACTTATTTCAGTACTTACCGTGATAAATTTCATCTTTGGTAGGCAAGCATCTGTTTGGCTTTGTTTTGCCTATATGGCATCTTGTTAATCCCTCCACTATTTCTGGGAGCATCATTTTCTTCTGTGGAACCACTCCTCTCCTACCCTCAGCCCATGAAGAATCTTCCCACCCCTCTGTTCCAGGCATTGGCATGTGACAAGTCAGACCAGTGAGGCTGAATTGTGGGACTCTGGTTGAAACCAAGGGGAGGATGTGAGTAGAAGCAGCCCGTGGCCACCTTGCCTGTCACATGGAGAGAAGCTTCCTGCAAAGATGTTGCAGAAACAAAGATGTCACAGGATAGAGCACAGTCACAGATAGAAAGACCAAGCCAGACATTTCATTAGAATTCCTGGATCCAGCCCTACCTGAAGTCAGATGTGCCAAGAATGTTCAGTTATATGAGCCTTTTGTGTTTTGGAATTGCATAGTCCAATCTAGTGGCCACTAGCCCTACATGGCTATTTAAATTTAACATTTAGTTAATTGAATTAAGTAAAACTGAAAACAATCAGTTTCCCAGCTGCACTAGGCACATTTCATGTGCTCACTGTGTACATGTGACTGGTGACTACCATATGTGGGCAGTGCATAAGTAGAACATTTCTACCATAGAGACAGTTCTGTTGGACAGAGGGAGCCATGTTTCTGTCCTTTGTGACTAGAAGTCTCTTTGTGACACACTGTGGTTCAGAAGTTTCTCTTGTGGTCTTTAGTTCCTTCCAAGCCTGAGTCCTATTAGAATTTACGGTTATGTTAGATTTCAGCTGAGACATCTGTGTTTAGTTAGGGATTTGGCCCCTGGTCTGGAGGCACACAGTCAGCCCTGTTCACCCAATGCTCCTAACACGTGGCATCAGCCCACCTTGGACCAGCAGTTCTCCTTGCTGAGCAGGTCGGCGTAGAAGTAGGACATCTTCCACTGGCCCTTGTAGGTGAAGCACCACATCAGCTCCCAGTAGCACATGTGGTGGAACTGCTTCCAGTGCTGCTGGGCCTCACAGCACTCCTCGAAACGCCGGATGGCCTGCAGGCACCTTCTGGTCAGCCTGATGGGTGCCCACCCAGTCCCAACCCCTCTGCATCCTCCGCACCTCCCAACACCACAGCAGACCTGGCCTCTCCAGGTCATGGTGGTCCAACCCTGTGCTAGGCTCAGGTGGGGCCCCAGGAGCCAGGAGATCTGGCCTCCAGTTCTGGTTTTACCTCCTAAGTCTTACATGACCTTGGGCCCAAATACAGTCCCCGCCTGGGACTCTGGTTTTTTGTAACAAATTGAAAGAGCTATAATGGAGGGGAGGTACCAGACTCCAGCCTAATGGCCATGCCCTAAACAGATGGGCTTTCCTAACCTCTGCCTCCCTCAAGCACCTCCCCGCACCTCCTTCCACTGCAATGCTGCAGTCCTATATCTCCCAGTCAAAATCCCAGGCACCACAAATGCCTCCTCCTCCGTCTTCCCAGGCTGCTCTGTCCAAAGGGCCTCTCCGTCTCCTGCTCTCTGGTTGGTTCTCTCTTGGGGACCCCCTCCCAGTCTGTCCTGTCCCTGAGTATGTCACATGTGCCTGACTTACTGCTGGCCTGGGAGAGCCCGAGGGATCCCCAGCCCCGGCCCAGACCCCCATCACTCACTGCATCAATGTTGCCTTTAATGACTTCAATCCGCCCTGCGAAGAACAGGAAGATGGCACCCTGCAATGACACATATGCAAGTCCATGTGGGTCCGTGGGGGTCTGTGGGTGTCTGTGGGCTGGAGGTACCGGGCAGCGCATGGGGCTCACCTTAGGGTACCGGTTCAGGTAGGGCTTCAGGAGCTTCTCGGCCTCCTCGATGTTGACATTCCCAGTACCTGGAGGAGGTGGTGGGGGAGACACAGAACATGTCAGCACTCCTGGCTCCTGTGATCCTGCCAGCAACCCAGTAGGGGCTTCCCGGGGTCTCCCCTTCCCCCTCTGTGAAATGGGGATGATAATTCTCCCTGTCCCTAGGGTTACATGAGGATTATATAAGGCAGTGCAGATATCGCCCCAAGCACTTCACAGGGCTCAATAACCAGGAGCCTGTGTCCACCAAGGCTGTGCCCAGAACCATAAGGTGCTGTACACAGTGTCTTCACACCCTCCACAGGGTAGGCACCACCCCCCCATTTCACAGATGAGAAAACTGAGGCTGGAACCTAGTCACACTGTGAGGCAGTGGGCGTCAGCAGGCCAGTCCCCGGGACAGTGGATGTGGCTCTGTTTCTGGTTTCAGTACCCCTATCCCTAGCCGCAGGGGCATGAGCAGGGTCTGTAGTCCCTCATTCTCCTGCCCCCTTGGAGACGACCAAACCCCAGGGCCCCAGGTCCCCCTGTACAGGGGCACCTACCGAGCACGAAGGTGAGGAAGGTGTGGTAGCACAGCAGGAGCATGACACACAGCACAGCGCGGAAGCTGTGTCCTGACGCGCCCTCCTCCAGCTGCAGCAGCCCGTAGTCCTGAGGGGACGGGAGGGTGGGTGAGGCTCCCAGAGAGGGCAGGGGCCTGGGAGGCAGCTGGACAGCTGTGTGGGCAGTGCTGCCAGCAAAGGCGCGGAAGAGCGCTGGAACCCTGGAGGCCGGGTCAGCTGCGTGGCCCTGAGCAAGGGGCTGCCCCTCAGTGCCCCAGCGCATTCCTGGGGGAAGGGGACATGGCTGCCAAGGCCAGGACAAAGGCCTGGCAGGTCTCAGGTGTCCCCCACCTTCTCCACAGCCCCTTCCCCACCCTCCCTATAGTCACCGGCTCAGCTGCCCTGCAATGGGTATTGAGGGCTCTAGCAACCCAGGTCTGGCTGGGAGCACGAGAGACACGGAGGTGGATGATCCCAGCCACGGGCTCAGGGCACAGGTGGGGACTGGGAAGGCTTCCTGGGGGAGAA
Organism: Theropithecus gelada; assembly: GCF_003255815.1. Taxonomy (NCBI): domain Eukaryota; kingdom Metazoa; phylum Chordata; class Mammalia; order Primates; family Cercopithecidae; genus Theropithecus; species Theropithecus gelada. The sequence continues at coordinate 79,180,937 of NC_037668.1, forward strand.
GCCTCCATTGCCTGGCTGGGGAGGGGCTGGGGGCAGACCCCCCACCTTGTTTCCCTGCCTGCAGTCTCTGCCTGGTCTGTCCTCCAGAGCATTCTCGTTCTTTCTAAAACACAAATCTGACCTGCCTCACTCCTGCCTCAAACCTTCCATGGCTCCCCTGCCTTCGAGATAAAGAGGAAGCCCAGGCTGGCACAGTAGGTCCTGCAACCCGCCTGGCCCGGCCACACTGCCTCACCTCTGGGCCCTCCCTTCATCATCCTGAAGTCCTACTCATGACCCATGTGCTTTCTTAAGGAAACAAAACTGAAAGAGACCTTCACAGCCTCTAGCCAATGTTTTCCAAAGCTCAGACAGCAGAGGGCAGCCAAGATTTCAGGGGTCCGTGGGCAGGCGCCAGGAAACACTGAGTCACCCTGAGCGTTTTCCCTTCTCAGTTATCTTTCTATCCTTTGGTGGTGCCCAGGAGAAATCCCCAGTCCTTTGCTCGCGGGGTTTGAACTCTCTCACCCTGAGCCCCCTTTCTCAGAAAGAGGCAGCCCTGGCTGAACCCGGGCCCACCACATAGTCTAGCTGGGCTTTCCAAAAGATGGCTGGGCCCTTGTGGTATTTATTTTTATGATTATGTTCTTATCATGCCAAATAATATGGAGGTTTGTGTAGACATGTTTCCTTTGAATCAATTTCAGTAAAAGTCATGAGTCACTTTTGAGAAAAGTAATATATACATTATAAAAGAGAGGTCCGTGCTTGTGGCAAATATCAGTAAGGGTCAGTGCACATTTGAGAAACACTTATCTGGTCCATAACAAGGTCCTTATTTTACTAAAAAGAGGCTCAGAGAAGGTAGGGACTTGCTCAGAGTCACAGAGAAAAGGGGATGAGGCTGGACTGACCCAGAGATCCTAACTTCCAGGCCAATGCTCCTTCTACCACACGAAGCCTCCTCCACCAGGAAGCCCTCCCTGATCTGCTGCCTTCAACCTGGGGCTGGTACTCAGGTTCTTGCCCTCAGTAAAGTCTCTGGGTGCTTGAGTTCTCTGGTTCTCAAGGTCTGATGCCCAGTAGGGCCTCCCTCGGGCATCTACTGGATGAAGTGGTAGCACCAGAAAATGGTCTTTTGGGGAAGGACTTGCTCAAAGTCTTGAAGTGAGGCAGTATCTATAGAAAGAGGGACCAGCTCCTGACACCTGTCAGGCTCAGAGAATGTGTGATCCTGGGCCACTGATGGAGCTGCCCTTCATAGCCATCCCCACCCACCCAGAGCCTCTGCACACTGGGAGGGCCAGGCAGGAATCACTAGCCCCATTCGCCTGGAGAGAAGACTGAGGCCCAGGGAGGTCTGGGCATTGTCCGGGGTCATACAATGAGAGGGGCTGAGCCAGGACGGGCACCTAGGCCCTGCGGCCTATCAGCCCCACCCTGTCCAGCCCAGCCCCAGTTTTGGGGCTGAGCAGGTCAGGGGTGCTAGGAAGCAGGTGGTTACCTTGTTTCCTGAAAAGCCCACGAACTCCAGCAGCCTCAGGATCCTAGTAGGAAGCATGGACAATGTCTGCAAGAAAGGAGGTAATCAAGCATGTGAAGGTACCCAGAGGGGGCAGGGGCCACCCCCACTGTCCCAAGGCCTGCTCTTTAACAGGCTTTACCTGGAGAGGAGAGGGCCACCCCTCTAACTTTGGAAAGGTCCCTGGCCACCTAGGTTCCCGAGGCTAAAATCTTCCCTGGGAAGCTCCTCCTCCCTTGATCAGGCAGTTTTCCCAGACTTCCTGATCCCTCTGCCAGAAAGCCCCTCCTCAGCTGGGAAACTCCTAGGAATCCTTCAGGAGCCAGCACAGATGCTCACTCCCTCCCGTAGGAAACCTTCCCCCACTCCATGCAGGAGGATGACTTAGTTCTCTGTCCTCTCTAAGTCATCAGCTGGTTTCAGGACTGTCTCCTTCCCTGCCACTGGTAAATGTGTAACCAGCAGCTCTCTAGGGCAGAGAAAGCCCTGATTTATTATGTGTGCCATGGTCAGGTGCTGTGAAGGCTCTACCACAGTGGATTTCAAGCTACTGGCCGGACTTGGGAAGAAATGCACTGATGGACTCTGGAGCTGGCTCCAGCGCCCACTCCACCCCCACCCCAGCTGTGAGTCCCTGAAGGCTGGCCACACATCTGATCATCTCTGGATCCCGGTGCCCAGCACACAGTCAGGTGCAGGGGCACTTGGCAGTGACCACACGAGTCAGGGACAGAAGGGGAGACTGAGCTCGAGCCAGGCACTGTGGAAATGGGGGAGGAGCACTCACCAGGTTGAAGGCCCCCACACCGAGCTTCACTCCTCCTTCAAAGTGCGGATGGTTCTCACCCTTGCAGTACTGTGAGGACTGGACAAGGCTGTCCAGCTCCCTGCAGAGAGATGCCAAGTCCTGTTTCAGCCACTGCTGGGGGTGGGGGTTGGGGCGGGGACCCCTTCCAGCTGGGCCTCAGGTAAACTCCCTGGTGGTGGATTCATACAGTTCTGGTGATCCTGAGAACTGATATTTCAGGAATTTCGAATCCCATCTCCCACCATGATAACACACTCCTCACCCCTGAATTTCAGCCGTATGGGCCCTGGCACACTCTGCCATGGGCAGCTTCTGGACATTTGTTGGTACTCCACATCCTGTCTAAAAGAGGTTTTCTCAGCCTCCGCACTGCTGACATTTGGGGATGGATAATTCTTTGTTGTTGGGGGTGGCAGGGGAGCTGTTCTGGGCATCTGAGGATGTTTAGCAGCATCCATGGCCCCTGAGCACCAGATGCCAGTAGCATCCTCTCCCCAGCTGGACACCCAGAATGTCTCCAGACACCGCAAAATGTCTCAGAGGGGGACGTCACCCCTAGCTGAAAACCACTGGGCTAGCCCAAACACCTCCTCCTTCAGGAAGTCTTCCTGGAGTCTCCTGGTTGGAATTCAACTCTATTTCTCCTGGTTACCAACTGCACAGAGCCACAGAGCCCCTAGCCCAGCCACCTGAGGCAGGACAGAGGCTTTAACGATGTGTCTGCCTCCTTCCTGGGCTGACAGCATTTTGAAGGCTTTCAATTAGCAAGCTTGAGGCTTCTCTGTGCCAGGCACTGGAAGACAGCAGGGACCAAAGTCACCAAGCCATTGCCCCCACAGCATTCTCACTTTAAGGGACAGACCCTCCCTCCCCCCATTAAATCACTACGAGGGTGATGGCAGGCTCCAAGGAGAAGAATCCTTGGACCTGACCTAGTCTGGGGATAGGAAAGGCTTCTCTGAGGAGGTGACATTTGAGCTGAAATCTGGTGCAGAAAGCTCAGTGCAGAAAGTGTTTCTGACAGAGAGAACAGCACGTCCAAAGGCCCTAAGGTAGGAACCACCTTGGCATATTTGAAGAACTGGGGGAAGGCTCAAGGACCTAAGGCAGAGTGAAGTGGGAGATGTGGCAAGCAGGGCAGGGGTGAACTCCCAGGAAGGACTCAGCAATAACTCAGGACTTCTTTTAAGAGCAAGAGGAGCCTTGGGAGTTGGCAAGGGCTGGCCTGACAAGGTGTGTGCTTTGGCGACATCATTCTGGCAGCTGGTAGGGAGGCTGGGGCCAGAGCACTTGTCTGGTTTTCCTAGAAAACTTCTAGCATAGGCCCCCACGGTAACGTGATGTCCACATGCTATATGGTACATTATACCCTAGCAATACCTTGTAACAAGTTCACAATATCCCTGCAGGGAAGCAGCTACATTAAATGGGGGAGATAAAGATGATAAATAGGCCAGGCACGGTGGCTCACACCTGTAATCCCAGCACTTTGGGAGGCCGAGGCAGGCGGATCACCTGAGGTCAGGAGTTCGAGACCAGTCTGGCCAATGTGGTGAAAGTCCATCTCTACTAAAAATACAAAAAATTAGCCAGGCGGGGTGGTGCACTTCTGTAGTCCCAGCTATTCGGGAGGCTGAGGCAGAAGAATTGCTTGAACCCGGGAGGCAGAGGTTGCCGTGAGCTGAGACTGTGCCACTGCACTCCAGTCTGGGCGACAGAGCAAGACTCCATCTCCAAAAAAAAAAAAAAAAGACTTTTTTACTTTTCCTCTTTTTTTCAATTTTTTTTTTTACTGTGATAAATATACATATCATGAAATTTAATATCTTAACCAATTTTAAGTGTACAATTCAGTGGTATTAACTACATTTCCATTATTATGCAACTATCCCCAATATCCACCGCCATGAATTATTTTCCTCCTGTAAAAGTAAAACTTTATTCCCCTGTCTTTTGGTCTATAGCTTCATGTCTATCCTTAGACCCCTTTGCAATATTATTTTTCTGTCTCTCTTGCCTGATGGAAAAAGCGTGAAGTAAATTATCTGCCATCTCTGTGGTGCATGTGGACTACTGAGCAGGTGTAGTAAGATTGGTGTCACCGTAAATTTTTTTTTTTTTGAGACGGAGTCTCGCTCTGTCGCCCAGGCTGGAGTGCAGTGGCCGGATCTCAGCTCACTGCAAGCTCCGCCTCCTGGGTTCACACCATTCTCCCGCCTCAGCCTCCCGAGTAGCTGGGACCACAGGCGCCCACCACCTCGCCCGGCTAATTTTTTGTATTTTTTAGTAGAGACGGGGTTTCACCGTGTTAGCCAGCATGGTCTCGATCTCCTGACCTCGTGATCCGCCCATCTCGGCCTCCCAAAGTGCTGGGATTACAGGCTTGAGCCACCGCGCCCGGCCGGTGTCACCGTAAATTTATCATCACCAGCTTCAGCTGGGCTTCTCCGTACTGCCAGTCACTCTTGTGCTGTTTCCATAGTGATTTCTGCATAATCCTCTGCATATTTCAAAGCTTATCTACTCTCTTTAAAACTCTTGCCCCCACCCCCCTTGTTTTTGTTTTTGAGACGATATCTTGCTCTGTCACCCAGGCTGGAGTGCAGTGGCATGATATCAGTTCACTGCAACCTCCGCGTCCCGGGTTCAAGTGATTCTCCTGCCTCAGCCTCCCGAGTAGCTGGGATTACAGGCACCTGCCACCATGCCCACCTAATTTTTGTATTTTTAGAAGAGACAGGGTTTCACCAGGTTGGACAGGCTGGTCTCGAACTCCTGACCTCAGGTGATCCGCCTGCCTCAGCCTCCCAAAGTGCTGGGATTACAGGCTTGAGCCACCGCATCCGGCCTCAAATCAACTTTTAATGGAAATAAGTTTTAATGCAACACTTGGTGAGTGGGGGACTGGATTTTCAGAGCTTTTGTTGCTGTGGGAACCATAGATAAGGGATTATGGAGCCATGTTGGGTAAAAAACGCTCCGGACTGAATCTTCATTCATAAACATGGCCTGAGCCTGGGCTAGTTTGAATATCAGGGATCCAGAGATAGCACGGAAGTGATTTTGGCCTGCAGAGAGCATGTCCACACGTGTGTGTGTGTGTGTGTGTATGCATGTGTGTGTGTATACCTTTCCTGTGTACTAGAGTTAAAGAAGCCTTCATGGGGAAGGTGGCATTTGGACTGGGCCTTAACAGATCTGTGGGAGTTCTGCTGCTGTTCCCAAAATGGCTGTTCGTGTGGCTATCTCCCTGCCCCCACCAGACCAGCCTGTGCAGAATCTGTGTCTTATTTTCCCCAGCAGAGGGTCAGGCAGGGAGTAAGCACTCAAGGGACCAAAGGGAAGAGACACAGCCAGAAAGCCAGGGGAATATGATTTCAGGAGACTGAAGTCCTGAGGGCATGGAAATTGGCTTGCATCAACAGTCTAGGTCTGGCCTTGTTTAGTACTCTTCTCCTCCCACAAAGCCGCCTGAGGGGAACAGCACAGCAGAGGCTGTGACCCAGAGTCTCCACAAGCGGATGGCCAGCCCCACTCACTTGTAAGTCTGGTAGCTGTTTCGAACTTTGATGCCACCTTTGATGAAGCTCACCATGTTCTCGTCCTGCAGGAGGAAAAGATGCTGACCGCCTGGCCCAGGTGGGCAGCCGTAGGCTGAGAGGGATCATGCAAGGCTCTGGGCCTGACTGCCCCTCCCTGTGAGGAACCCTAGGGGGATGAGGTCAGAGATCAGCCAAACCAGACCTCCCTGCTCTTTGGCTCAGCAAAACCTCTAAAATGCCCAGCGTTGGACCAGCCTCACAGGTACACTACTCTGTGCTTGGAGCGACGCCTGGAGGGGCCACGCCTAATGGTTAACAGTATCTCCCTCTAGGTGGAGGGACTGCGTGAAAGGAGAGGGGATGCTTGTTTTTGGATTGTTTGTGGTTTTTACAACAAGCAGGTATTTATCACATTTTTAAATGTAAAACTTCCTTTGCCTATAGCCGCCAGCAGCTCTATTCACTGTTTACACCCAATGGAAAACGGATGGACAAGGGTTGTGGAAGTTCATGATAGCCAAGAAACAGAAACAGCCCAAATGGCCACCAGCAGAAGGACAGATAAACAAACTGCGGTGTGTTCAGGCAAGAGAATAACACACAGTCACATAAGGCCGAAGGAAGAAAGCAAGACCCACACCACTTAGGAAGCTCAAAAGCAAATGAAACATCACCATATGCTGTTCAGGCATGAGTACAAAGCTGAGAAAGCGATTTTTAAAAAAAAAATAGGGTAGGGCCGAGGTGGGCGCATCACTTGAGGTCAGGAGTTCGAGACCAGCCTGGCCAACGTGGTGAAACTCCATCTCTACTAAAAATACAAAAATACAAAAATTAGCCAGAGGCTGAGGCGGGAGAATCGCTTGAACCCAGGAGGCGGAGCTTGCAGTGAGCTGAGATCACACCACTGCACTCCAGCCTGGGCGACAGAGCGAGTCTCCGTCTCAAAAAAAAAAAAAAAAAAAGGAAAGGGTAGGGGACAATAAACATAACACTCTAGTAGTGATTCCCCTGCTGGGTGCATGGACAGGGCGAGGAGGAGTCCCAGGGTGGGGAGAGTTATTGCCCGTGTTCTGTCCTCCAGTTGGCTGTGGTGTTGATGGGTGTTCATTATTTGTAAAAATGTAATAAACAAACAAAACAAAATATCGTTTATGGTGCAATCATTACAGTGAATCCTAAAGCAAGGATTAGGATTAATCCAATTCTAATCTCCCCAGGTCAAAAAGATAGAAAAAAAAAGCTATGAAATTAACCAGCACCCCAACACTAAAATGTCCCTCTTTTGCTAAATACACATATATAATGATGCTGATATGTTCTCATTATAACCCAGGCTTTCAGGCAAAAGCATGCAGTGATCATTCTCATCATTCCCACTGTGTGGTGAGGAGACCCGGGCTCCAACTTCATCAGACCTAGGTTCAAATCCCTGCTCATCATTTGCTAATCATGTGACCTTGGGAAAGTGACCCCTCTCCTCTAAGTCTCCCCTTCACAGGCCTCTGTGGTGAAGATTAAATAACAAATGTAAATATTAGCAAAAACAAACTGTAATGTGTGTAAGGTATGTAGAAACTACATACCTGTACCGTGTGCAAAAAGTCTGGTACATCACAGGTGCTACAGAGCTTGTTGAATGAATCACATGGAAAGCAGGCTTTGAGACAATGCCTATCACCCCCACAGGACCCTTAACAGGAAATGCGGCAGCCACACAGTGGAAACAGCATCCCAGTAACGGTGGGAGCGCATGTGCTAGGGGTGTGAGGGCGTGATGCCCATCACTTCCCTTTGAGCTCTGCCAGGGGCAGGAGTGTGAAGGATGGGTCACGACTGCTACAGGGGATGGGTCACGATTGCTACAGGGGATGGGTCGTGGTTGCTATGGGGGATGGGTCACAGTTGCTCTAGGGGAAGGGTTGTGGTTGGATGTGGAAATTGATCTTCTGAAATCCCAGCCTCCTTGTCCAAGTGGGGGTCCCTACCTGCAGGAAGGTCAGGGCTGCTCGCTGCAGCAGGCACTCTGCATAGCAGACCTCAGCGTGGATTTCCTCTGTGGGGAAAAAACCAAAGCCCTGTGGCCTCCTGGGACTCTAATCAGGAGGCCTGGGATGAATCCTCACACCCCCACTTTCCCAAAAGCAAAGGGAACCTGTGTCAGCACCTCTCCTGTCCCCTACCTCGTCACCGTCCCTAGAAGCTAGCTCACACCCTCCCTAAGAAGGTCGCCTAGTCTTGTTCTCCAAGCACCACTGTAGGTGCTGTGCACCCAGCAACATCAGATGCATTGTGGGGCGCTAGAACCTTCCAGGGCTCTTGAGGAGGGTAAGGCCACTTTCTCCTATGCTGCAGAGCCCCTCACTGCTTGTGGTCAGCCACTGCTGCCTCCAGGACAGCTGCATGTGGTCATGGCACAAAGACCTGGATGGACCATGACAGCCCACACCATCTCTTCTCATGTTGTCCCAGTGACTCAGCTGCTGACACCACATTCTCCTCTGGAGCCCATGTGATCACCAGGATAATTAAATCAGTAAACTCAACTGCACATACAACTGTGGGCCTGAGAAGCAGAGCCCTGGCCTTGGACAGCTTTCCCTTTTCTTGACTTGCAGGTTCTCAGCCAGTAGTGCTATCACATAAGTGGGTCTCACCTGCCCCCCACACCCTCACTAGAGAGCCAGGCCTCAAAAGGCCCCAGGTCTGACCCATGTGTGTCCTGGCATGGACCCCAGGGCCTGGCCCCCTAGGCGATGACAGGGAGGATAACTGCCCCTTCCTGGGCCTGGAGCTGGCCGCCTGGGCTTAGCATGGTTGAGAGGACGTCCTGGATGCCACACCTTCAGTGAATTGGCCCAGCGTGGGGCGGTTCACCAGGCTGCTGAAGGAATCTGTTACAGAAGACTTCCTCCGGTGCCTGAGAAGGAAAAAGAGGGGCCTCAGGTGAGGATTAGAGAGAGGCCACACTTGTCTCTGTCCCTCTCTGCTACACTCTAGAACATTCCTAGAGAGACAGAGCTAACAGAAAGAACACAGACTTTGGGGTCAGGCAGAAGAGGTTTGATATTCTGGCAAAAACAGTCACTTAACTTCTCTGAGGCTCAGTGTCTTCACTGATAAAATGGGACAGTTACCACCTGATCAGTCCTGGGGCTGAGGCTAAACAGCAGCCCCTGGTCAACCCGCGTCCAGGCCAGGTGACGCTGCTCCTGGCAGCTCCCAACCTGTGCCACATTTGGGTTCCTCTCCTTAATGTCTCTTCGTGCCCAGCCTGGCCTACCCTCCTGCCCACTCAAGTCGTGGTGCCTCCTCCTCTACTCTGTCACCCTGGTCCCTGAAAGCTGCCCAGTGACTGGCTGAGACAACATAGCTCCTGAGGCAGGGCCAACAGGGACGGCTCTTAGCACCTGCAGACACAACGTCTTAGCCAAAAGCAGCAGCGCGAATAGTGGCATGTTAGGCACTAGGATGGGCCAAGGTGAGAGAAGGGTGGGCCTCCCAACCTCTGATCCCTGCCCCCAACGCCCCCAACCTCTGACACAGCATCTGTGCCTCCTTCATCATGTTGCCGGCGAGCAGGATGTCCTGAGGGTCAAAGGTCATCATGGCCTGCATCTCCAGGATGGTGGCATACGTCAGCGAGTGGTACATGCTTTCCTTGGTTCTGCCAAAGAGAAGGGACATTGAGAGCACCACCTCACAGAGCCCCAGAGGCAGCTGGCCCTGGGCAGCTCATCTCCGTCCTCCTCCATTCTGCAGTGAGGCAAGGGGACCGGGGGTCCAGGCACGGGGAGGTCCTTGGCCAGGTCTGATCTGCTCACTGCTACTCAAAAGACCTCAGATTCGGTTTCCAGCTTGCCTTCTTCCTGCTGAGTGGCCCTAAGTGATCTACCAGATTTGAGCCTCAGTTCCTCATCGGCTCAGTAGGGGTGGCAGCAGCATAGCTGCCATGAGCACTGAGAAAGGCTTTAGTGCATGTCGGCCCGAGGCTGCCCTTCCCTGCCCCCAGTGCCACCCTCTTGCCTTCTGCCCCCCACCTCCTGTAGGCTGAGCCCAAGTCCTGTCTGTGAGATCCTGTTTAGCCCAAACCCCACCCCTGGGCCGCCCTCAACTCCACTTCCCTGGACCTCCTCGCTAGTCACCTGCTGCCTCTTCCCACTCCCTCCCCTCATCTGATCATGGTGCCCAATAGTTACACCTTCCCATGGCTCCCACATCCTAGGAGATCCTGCCGGGGCTGAAGCTCCACAAGATGTCAGCCCTGCCCACCTCTCCAGCTCTCTTGATGCTTCTGTTCCCCACCCACCCCTATCTGATCACATTCAAGACTGCACCCCCAGCCACACTGAACCACAAAGACCTTCCGTTAGAAAATCCCACATTTCCCTCCTCCAGGCCTTTGCCCAGACTGTTCCCTCAGATTGCAATGCCCTTCCTCGGCCAGGTGTGGTGGCACATGCCTGTAATCCCAGGACTCTAGGAGGGCAAGGCGGGAGGATTGTTTGAGCCCAGGAGTTTGAGACCAGGCTGAGTAACATAGTGAGACCCTGTCTCTAAAAAGTCATAATAATTTTTTTTTTAAAGAAAGAAATACTCTTCCTCTACATCTCCTGACATATCTGTCAAGGCCCTCAAATGCCTCCCAGAGCCCTGGGAATCCAGGCCTCCTCCTCAGGGACTCCATCTGTAACTGAGGTACGGGTCATGCTGAACTGACCAGCATAGGCTCAGCTCTCTGCAGACTGTGGGCACCTCGAGGACAGAGTTTGTGTGTGACTCATCTCTGTCCTCAGCACTGATGTCAGGGCTGAGCCAAGGTGGCCTCAGGAGTCTCCAGGCTCCCTGCTCCTCCACCGCCCCAGGCTCCTCAGCTGAAGGGTGCGTTGGGGGCAGGGGGTAGCATTTAGTCCATCACATGGAGAGGGCAACAGGCAAGGAGGGATGCGAACAACGCCAGGTCCTCTCTGTATGTGGAGGGAGCCACTTAACATGTCTGGGCCTAGATTTCTGCTTCTGCAAAATGGGGACGATAATGCTAGCCTGCCCAGGTCCCTGTAAGCCTGTGGGACTGACTGGGAGCGCCTTTACTCCCTTCCCCAGGTCTCCTTGTGAATTATTTATAAAGCTCCTCAGTGCCAGGTTTATGCTGGGAACTTCAGAGGAAAGAGAGATGACTAAGGTTTACAGGCTGTTTGGTTGTGAAATCATGTGACTTTACCCCTTTTCCTGTTCATAAAACACTCGTAAATTAAGCTACTTCTGGGTGACACTCCTGTGATCCCTGAGGGTCAAAGGCAGGAAACCAAGGCTGCTCCACCGCTTGCCAGCCAGGGGCACTCTCTGGATGCTCCCAGGCCTTTGCCAGGACTGCTTCATCTGCAGGCAGTGGCTTGTGGAGAGGAGCAGGCTGCCCAGAGCTGGGGCCAGAACCAGGCTTCAGAGCCCCTCAGACACAGGTTGGAGTCTCAGCTTTGCCAGCTACCAGCTGTGTGACCTGGCATGTCTCATGTCTCACAGCCTCCCTCAGCCTCAGGTTTTTCCCTGCAGAAGGAAAACCGTAACTCTTCTCCCCCACGGGCTTTTGCATGGCTTAAATAGAATAATACCCAGGCCAGGGGCCACTGCACCAAAGCTCAGTAAATATGAGTCCCTCCATGTCCTGTGCCACTTCCCTGCATAAAAACCTTCTCCTTGAGGAGGGGCTTCCCTGGCAGCACACAGACCCATCCCCCAGATAACACCCCAGCCCCCAGGCCTCTCCATCTCTCAAGCCCTTGTCTCTCTCTTCCTCTCCCACTGCCGGTCAGAGGCCTGGGACTCAGCACCACCTGCCCAGCCCCACCTGTGGAACCTTGTCTGGTGCTGGGCCCAGAAGGAGGGACAGCTCCCCCCGGGCAGCTGGCAGACAAAGTGGAATTTCTAGTCTGAGGCCCAAGGCCCCAACAGGCGTCTGTGGCTAAGAATACTAGCCCCTCCCCAGCCTACCTCCTGGAAGTCCCCAACTCTAGTCTGAACTGGGAAATGAGGTACAGAGGTATGACAACCCTCGAACCTCAGGCACTCCAAGTTTAGCTTGTACCCAAGTTCTTATTTGCATATATATCATCCAGGCCATTAGTCGGCTCATTCCTGAGCTGTCCCCTCACTCTGGGACATGTCTACTGGGGTCCCACCTTCTTGGTCCCAGACCAGCTGTCAGGATAGGGAGGGCACTGGGAGGCAGAGGCAGCTCCTTGACCTCTCCAAGTCTCTGCCCCTTCATGCGCACTGAAGCTCCCCCTACTCCACTTTCTGGTCTTTTCAGACTCTACTTCCTCTCCAGCCCAAGTTGCTTCTATGGACTCCCCATCCCCAGTCCGATGTCCATCACCCTGCCCTCTTCCTTCTGGGATCTGCCTCAGTTCCTCCCACGCCAGGGTGAGTGTCTCCATCTCTCACATACACCAGACCCTCATTCACCGCCCAGTCTTTGCAAAGGCAGTTCCTTACGCCTAGAAATGCCCCCTCTATCTGGCTGACTCCTTCTCATCCAGTCCATCTCAGCGTAAATGTCACTTTTTCCAGGAAGCCTTCCAGGGCAGCTTCATGGGTGTGTGGTCTATGCCGTTGCACAGGGCCGGTGCCTAAAAAGGGCCCATGTTTGGTTTAATTCTCTGCTGTCACTGTCTTTAAATTTTAATAATATTTGAACAAATGACCCTGAATTTCTATTTGGCAATGAGCCCCAGGGAATGATGCAGTCCTCCCGACCAGCTCCTTTCCCACATGAAGTGGGGTCCCTGGGTAGTTCTCGGCACCCCTTATTGCTTGTTTCGCCATTTCCCTGCTGGACCCTGAGAACAGCCCACATCTTGCTCAGTAATGGAGCACCAGCACCCAGCTCACTGCCGGGCCCAGAAGGGCGCTCAAAGGCTGTTGCTGAATGAACCAGTGACAGTTGCCCAACCATCTCCATCCTTTGAGTCACAGTGTGACCTTGTTTTCATCACACAGAATGGCTCTGCTTCTGGAGTCTTAAAGGATGCCGCCACCCTCCCAGCTCTAAGCCTCCTGACCTGCCTGTACTGGCCCATCACTCCCACTGCCCATCCTCCCTCCTCCAGTCTGTCCCCTCTTCCTGACTGCTTAGCCTAGTGTCCTCATACCAGTCTCTCTCTCTTGTCAACATACTCAACGCCAAGTCTGCCAACCTGCTGAACCCAGCTAGGAGCCCAGCTTAGGAGCCACGCAAGTGCCCACTTTCTCCACAATGCCACTGAGCAATGCTGGAGAAAGCTGCCCCCTACACAGACAGCCTCAGCCAGGCCCGGCATCCTGTCCAGAAACACCTTTTCCCCTCTCCTCGTTATCCCTGCACCACCACCTGGCCCCTGGCTTTTGGCAGGTGACCTTACCTCTTCCCTCAGAGAAACTCCAGAACGCTCAAGGGCATACCCTGAACTTGTTGCACCTCCACACACGCTCCCGATGCACCCTTTCCACCTCCTTCACTCCTCGTGGTTTGGGGGAGGCAGATGTGAGGCCCTGCCCAAGGTAAATGCCGCCAACCCAAGGGGGAGGGCAAACCACACACACAGCAGTCGGTGTGTGGTTTGTGCAGCTGGAGGACCTGGATCCGAATCCCACTCTGCCGTTTATTAACCACGATCATATAATTCAAGAAAGCCAAGAGCAGTAGCCTCCACGTCCCAGAGACAGTGCGTCAGGTCACACTCAGTGCTAAGTGAAATATGCTAGAAGCAGAGACAACGCTACTCAAAGCATGACTTATGGAAAGCAGAGGCGAGGCGGGGAAGGGAGCTAGGAAAGCCCAGATGCCCCACTCGGAGCGAAAGAGGAGCACCGTCCCCCACTGCACGGGACCAGGACAATTAAACGAGACAATGTGTGTTCAGTGAAGAACAGCAAAGGACACTGGGCCCAATATCTTCTGAAGCTTCGGTGGCCATCAGTGAGGAAGGGAGGCTGTTTTCCAGCAAGAATTATTTTCTCTAGACCCGTGGTTCTCACTGGAAGTGCCAGGGTATCCGCACTCCCAACGTGAGGACATGTGGCAATTTCTGGAGATATTTTGGGTTGTCACAGGTGGTATGGGGGTAGTGTGCTACTGACACTACTATCTGGAGGAAAACTGTTAAACTCAAAAAGAAAGAAAGGGCCTGGTGTGGTGGCTGACGCCTGTAATCCCAGCACTGTGGGAGGCCAAGGCGGGGGGATCACCTGAGGTCGGGAGTTCAAGGCCAGCCTGGCCAAAATTGTGAAACCCCATCTCTACTAAAAATATAAAAAATTAGCCGGGCATGGTGGCATGCACCTGCAATCCCAGCTACTAGGGAGGCTGAGGCAGGAGAATCGCTTGAACCCAGGAGGTGGAGGTTGCAGTGAGCTGAGATCATACCACTGCACTCCAGCCTGAGCGACACAGCGACACTCTGTCTCAAAAACAAACAAGAAAGAAAGAAAGAGAAAGAAAGAAAGAAAGAAAGAGAGAAAGAAAGAAAGAGAAAGAAAGAAAGAGAGAGAAGGAAAGAAGGAAAGAAAAGAAAGAAAAAAGAAAGAAAGGATCCTTTTCTGGAATAAGGCAGGGGCTAAGAAACAGATGCTGCACTGCTTCCCACGTGAGGTAACAGGTGGCTCCATGGGAAGACTGGATTCCTGGAGTGTCTCTGTTAGGACGAGGGTTTCCTCTGGGGGTCCTGAGAGCTACAGGACTCCTGTTAGAATGCCCTCCTGAGGTGAGGGGGCCATAGAGGGAAAAGCCCTTTCAGGGACCTTGTGGCAGGGACAGCTTGAGGACCCAGGCGCAGCCACAGCCTTTGGTTTTAATATTTTCTCCAGTGTTTTGACTCCCTTCTGTTGGCCCCAAGTCTACAGGACAGTTTAGAGTAGGCTGAGGCATGACCTTATCGGGGGTTCAGTGGGTGAGGAGAAGGGCCAGTGTCTGTGCTTGGGGTATGGGACAGGCTGAGCAGCTGTGTCCTGGGCAGCTGGTTTCCAGTGCAGGAGGGTGGCTATGGTCTGGGGTCCAGGCTTGAGTGAGCAACAGGAAATGACTAGGGGAGAAGCAGGAGCTGGGGAGCCTTCCAAGAAAACTGAGAGGGGAACCTGGACATTCTAAGACAGAGCAAGTTGCAGCTGGGCCTGCCTCAGGCCATGGCCACACTCTTGCTGCAGGCCCTGACCCACCCAGCCTGACCCCCTCAAGCCAGGTTCCCTCAGAGGGTGGGAGTGAGGTGTGGACACTGCCCCATGCCCTGGAACACTCACCCCACCCCAAAAGCTGGGCCACTGACCCTAGAGGGAGAAAGATGGGTCCATCATGTCTATAGAAACTGAACAGGTCAGGCCTGGGGACTTGTGGAAACCAGTCCCCTGGCCTCAGCATTCACTTTTCCTTGGGGCTTGGGTGCAGGGGACAAGTTGGAGCTGAAAAGAGGCGGACTAGGGGGAGTAGGTGGCAGAGATGATTAGACCTCAGCCCCTAGTCTCCCAATTTAGGCGGCTAAGGCTCTCTGTCCAGGCTGAGAAATGGAGGATTCCTCACTGGAGAAGCCAAGTCATCCCGGGTGCTGACATCTGGTGGCCAGGTCTTCCAAAGCCAACTCTACCAACTACAAGGCAGCTTGGCACAGACCTCCCGGCTGGCCTTCGCATGAGCTCATTCTTAAACAGGACTAGACAGACAGCCGGGGATGGCTGGGTTTTTGAAGAAAGCACCCCATGAGAAGAGAATTCCCCCATTAAACAGACTCCAGGAACACGGAGAAAGCCAAGTTATACAGGAAAAGAATGAAATATTTTAAACAGAAATAATATTCTGTGACAATAACAATAAATACTTTATTAGATACTTAATACATGCCAGGCACTGTCCTAAGGGCCTCATATTCCAAATATAGATATAAAGAAGTTAGTACACCATAAACCAAGAAGAAGATGTTTTAGGGAAAAAAGAACATTCAGAGAATAAAGAATGCCAGGAAATTAATCATATGATTACAGAGATAAAGAAGTCAACAGCAGGAATTAATGAGAAGGGTGAGGAAATCTTCCAAAAATCAGACAGAAAAAAAAGATAAAGCAATGGGAAAAACAAGAGGGAGAGGGAAGAGGCTCAGAAGAGGACTGACCTAGGAGGTCCAAAAGGCACGTTAAAGAAAGCCCAGGAAAGGGAAATAAGATGGAACTATCGTACAAGAGCATTGCCCAGAACTGAGAGCCCGCATAACAATCCAGAATAAAAAAGACTTCATTGCCACACATCGCGGTAAAATTCCAGATTTTCAGAAATACAAGAGCCAATCCTAAACCTTTCTGGAGAAGGAGTAAGTAAGAAGAATTAGGGTTCTCACAGCTACAGTAAATGCTAGAACACTGAAGCAAGGTATTCAAAATTCTTAGGGAAAAAAATATATTTATACAAGTCTTTCTTAGGAAATTTCTTTTTTTTTTTTTTCCCAGACAGAGTCTCACTCTGTCACCTAGGCTGGAGTACAATGGAGCAATCTCTGCTCACTGCAACCTCCACCTCCTGAATTCAAGCGATCCTCCTGCCTCAGCCTCCCAACTAGCTGGCATTACAGGCACTCACCGCCATGCCCAGCTAATCTTTGTATTTTTAGTAGCGACGAGGTTTCACCACGTTGGCCAGGCTGGTCTTGAACTTCTGACCTCAAATGATCCACCCACCTCGGCCTCCCAAAGTGCTGGGATTACAGGCATGAGCCACTGCGCCCAGCCTTTCTTAGGAAATTTCTATGGGACATTCCCTGGCAAACGAGGGGGACACAAGAGAAAAGACCTGGAATCAAAGAAGCAGGAGAAATGCAAAGGAGCTCTAGGAAACAGCCAGGAGGAGCCAGAAGACATGTCTGTCTTCCCAAGGATAGGTTTCCAGGAAAATGAGGGGGGTACTGAGTGCTTACTTGATAGATTTCAGCATTTTGGGAAAAACTCACGATAGGATGATCTGATGGGAGTGGTTACAAAGACTTAAGGATAAATGTTTAGCAAATTAGGAAAATGGGAAAAGCAAGAAAATTATTAACTCTAGAAGGAAACAGTCTCACACATGATTTTCTTTGCAATGAGCATTAATCAAAAAGGTATAGTAAGGTAAACATTGCTTATTTCTTTCTTTTCTTTTTTTTTTTGAGACAGAGTCTGGCTCTGTCGTCCAGGCTGGAGTGCAGTGGCGCGATCTCGGCTCACTGCAAGCTCCGCCTCCTGGGTTCATGCCATTCTCCTGCCTCAGCCTCCTGAGTAGCTGGGACTACAGACACACACCACCACACCCAGCTAATTTTTTATATTTTTGGTAGAGATGGGGTTTCACCATGTTAGCCAGGCTGGTCTTCAAGTCCTGACCTCAAGTGATTTGCCCGCCTTGGCCTCCCAAACTGCTGGGATTATAGGCGTGAGCCACCACGCCCAGCCCAATAAATGTTTTAAAGTGGTAAGAAAGGGTGAGTTTTATGGTATCTGAATTATATCTCAATTTTTAAAACTGAGAAAAAGTGATAAGTAAAGAAAAAGGAGTATATGCACATTATTGATTTGTATTTACAGAAACATGGCCGTGAGCATTCAAGGAAATGGTCAAGGGAGCAGCCCTCTTTATTGCCCTAAAACACCCAGGAAAGCAGGCAACCTAGTCTTTAGTGCTTTGGGGAAAAATAAACAAAGGGTCGTGTGAGAGCTGGCGAGGAAGAAACTCCTTATGCGGGAACACATAAGGAAGTGTGAAGAACCCTCAAGAGCCTGAGGAGAAGCAAGTCACGGTGACCTTGGAGAGGGCCTGGATACACGCAGGCTGTGGAATGGAGCCTGAGCCATCTTTATGGGACTTGTCAGAGGTCCTGGTGACCCAGAAAGCCGAAGGCATTTAGTTACACAGAGTTCCTCTCATACAAGACCTCTGGTTCTCCCTGACCGTCAAGCACACCCCCTACCCCAACCGGGGCTTGAGCCTCACCTGGGTTTGAGGTAGCTGAGTGCTTCTGAGAACTGGTTGGTGAGGAAAAGGTCCAGGGCGGTCATGCACTGGTCCAGGGCCTCGTGGAGGCTGCTCTCAGGAGTCCTGGGGGAAGAGATGTGGGGCATGACACAGGGGCCCTCCAGCCCTCCAGCCTCTCCTGACTGGGACAGAGCCTCACAGGGCCTACTCGGTCTCCCTGGCCAGCCTTGGGTGCCTGTCACGAGCTCCTCCAGGCTGCCACTCTGTAGTGAGACGCAGGAACAATTCGGACCCACCTCTTGGTGTTCCCAAGGGTGGGAGGGGGAGCAGAAGGGAATGTCATCTGAGATCTGATGGAGGTGGGGGAGGGGCCAAGGGCAAGGAGCAAAGACGCCTCAGGAATAAATGATCTTACCCTCCACAAGGGTAAAGGGAGTCTTTGTGGCCCTTCTGACCCATTGGGCTCTGCTGCCCCCCGGGGGGGTGCAGCTCACCCACTAAATCCCACAGCCCCTTTTTCCCTCCTCCTTCTCCAGGCCTCCTCCCTCCCCCAGGCCTGGACTATAGAATCCCAGACGTTGTCACAATGGGCTTCGAGGGTCAGCAGCCCCATACGAGAGGCCCAGGGACTTTCAAATTCACTTTGCCAGTGGCTCCTCCAGAATACCTGAACCCTTTCCAGTCCTTACGTTTCTCTGTAGCTTTTACCACCCTCTGACATGATATGTTTTTCTTATTTTTGTGTTTATTGTCTGTCTCCCTCCACTAAACTATAAACTTCCAGGAAGCAAGAATCTTTAACTGCTGTATCCCCAGCACCTAGTATCCGGGACAAAATGGCTTTTAATAAATATCTGTTAAGTGAATGAATGAATGAATGAATGAAGAGTCTAAGGCTAGGAAAGCAAACCCCTGACTTTTCTGGGTCTCAGCTTTCCCATACAAAAATGAGAGATGGAACTAAGAGATCCCAGAACCCTCTCTATTTGATGTTTTGATAATGCCTTTTCTCAAGGGGCCTCCTTTGAGTGAAAGAATGTTCCAGAAAGGGGCCTGATGCTCTCCCTGAAGGGAAGTCCTATTTCCCAAAAGTTAGTTAAAAGAAATTCCCTTTCCACCAGGTAACTCCTACATATACCTTAAGGCCCAGCTCTAAAGTCTCCTGCTCTGAGATGCATCAGCAGATCTTCCCAGGCAAACTGAAACATGCCTTATTCCAAACTGAACTCCTGTTCATTCTCCCAAATCTGTTCTCTCCCAGTCTTTGCCTTTCTTTTTTTTTTTTTTTTTTTGGTAGATATGGGATCTCACCATGTTGCCCAGGCTGGTCTCAATGAACTCCTGGGTTCAAGTGATCCTCTTGCCTCAGCCTCCCAAAGTGTTAGGATTACATGTGTGAGACACCATGCCTGTCTGCCATTTTAATAAGCAACACTCCTCTACCCAATTCCTCAAGCCAAAAATCTGATAATCATCTTTGCCACATCCCTTCTCTGGCCTCTGCATCCCCTCCATCACTAAACCCCATCAATTCTACTTCTTAACTTTTTTTTTTTCTTTTAAGAATTTTTACAGAGATGGGGTCTCATATGTTGCCCAGGCTGGTCTCGAACTCCTGGGTTCAAGTGATCCTCCCACCTCATCCTCCCAAAGTGCTGGGATTACAGGTATAAGCCACAGACTACTTCCTAACATCTCTCAATCAACCCCTTCGATGCCCAATACCTTCTGGTCCAGGCCAGCACCATCTTTACCCAAGTCTGTCGGAACACTCTTCATTCCACTCTTTCCACCTTCTTCTCTCTTCTCTGTTAGACCTTTATATTCCATATTTCACGTCTCTTAACTAACTTCCATACTATCTCTTGGACCCTCTGTTAGATCCTGAGTAATTTCTTTCATTTCACCAGCTCTCTCAATCATTAGGTGTGTCTGCCCTGCTACTTATCCTGTCTACTGAATTTTTCATTTCAATGATTGTATTTTTCATTTTGTGAAATTCCACTTGGTTCTTTTTCAAATCTTAGTTATTTGGGGTAGTATTACGTTCCCTGCCTCAAGTCCATCTTCAATTCGTTTATACATTTTAAACATAATTATTTATTCTATATCTCATAATTCCAGCATTTTAGACTACCAGGGAAACTAATTCTGCTCTTTTTTGTTTCTGGAGCCTGCTGCTCACACTGGCTTATTTCCCTGTGTGTTTTGCAATCATATTACAAATTCACGTTTGAGAGATCCAAAGGGACAGTGGGATTGCTCCAGGAAGGATTTTTCATTTACTTTGGCCAGGTTCCTGGGGGAACTACCACCCTGAGACCATTTAAGTTACTTTTTTAAGTTTATGGTTTCCAGGACCACAAAGGTAGTGGTGTGCCATCAAACCCAAAGTTTGTGTGATAGCAGACCAGTATTTATAATTCTTTAGGGAGTCTTTTTTTCCCACCGGAAATGCTGTCTCCCTTTGCTGGTGGGGGCGGACCTTTCTTCTAGCCAATCTTCCTGTTCACTGAGGCTGCAGCCCTCGGAGGGTCCCAGATTTACGTGTTGAGTCGGGGGATGCCAAGTTCCAACTCCTCAAACTGTAACTGTGTAGGCCCAAGACCTTCTTTCCCATCTGTTGAGTGGCCATTGAAACTCCTGGCTTTAGATTTCTGAAATGTGTAAACAGCCTAAGGTTGCCGTGGCTTCATCTTGTTTGCCAGCCTGACTTCAGTTCTCTCTTCACTCTTGGCTGGAGGGTGTTTCTGTTACTTCTGTGAGAGCTCAAGAATGTACTTAATTATTATTTTTACTTATTTATTTTTTGAGGACAGGGTGTCGCTCTGTTGCCCAGACTGGAGAGCAGTGGTGTGATCTCAGCTCACAGCAATCTCCTCCTCCCAGGTTCAAGCTATTCTCCTGCCTCAGCCTCCCAAGTAGCTGGGATGACAGGCACCCACGACCACGCCCAACTAATTTTTTGTATTTTCAGTAGAGACAAGGTTTCACCATGTTGGTCAGGCTGGTATCAAACTCCTGACCTCGGGTAATCCACCTGCCTTGGCCTCCCAAAGTGCTGGGATCACAGGTGTGAGCCACTGCACCTGGCCAGGAATGTACTTTAAAGGATGTTTGTTGTAACTCATCCCAGCCTCTAGGTAGTTTCTTTGAGAGAGAACATTGGAAGCATTATTTCCCCTAACCTGTCTCTCCCATAATCACCAAAGATACATCTTTAAAACCAAAATCTGGCTGGGTGCGGTGGTTCACGCCTGTAATCCCAGCACTTTTGGAGGTCGAGGCAGGTGGATCACCTGAGGTCGGGAGTTCGAGACCAGCCTGACCAACACGGAGAAACCCCGTCTCTACTAAAAATACAATATTAGCCGGGCGTAGTGGCACATGCCTGTAATCCCAGCTACTCAGGAGGCTGAGGCAGGAGAATCGATTGAACCTGGGAGGTGGAGGTTGCGGTGAGCAGAGATCGCGCCATTGCACTCTAGCCCCGGCAAGAGCAAAATTCCATCTAAAAAAAAACCAAAAAACAAATCTAACCATGTCACTTCTGGACTTAAAATCCTTCCCTGGCTTCCCATTGCTCTTAGGGTAAAGGCCAAGTTCCTTTCCATGGCCTAAAAGGCCCCACCTGATGCTGCCCCTGCCCCTCTCTTCAGAGGCTGGGACGGGGTCTGTCTGTGTGCC
The DNA here is from genome assembly GCF_003255815.1 of Theropithecus gelada. NCBI lineage: Eukaryota > Metazoa > Chordata > Mammalia > Primates > Cercopithecidae > Theropithecus > Theropithecus gelada. The sequence goes on from NC_037668.1 coordinate 79,202,434, forward strand.
CAGGGCATAGCCTAGTGACTGGTGTTCAAGCCATTCATCTCTGTTGGATGAATCAACGAAGCAGCAGTGAGCATCTACTGCCCGGGTGTTTAACTGGCATTCTCTCTAATTGCTCTCAAAATGCCCTGTGAAATGGATTATTACCCCCCACACCTACATACCATTGCAGATGGGGAAACTGAGGCACAGAGGACAGGTAACTTGGCTAAGGTCACACATCCAAGCATGCGTTCTAACCCAAGTTTCTGCCTGAGCCAGTGCCCATCAGCTCAGCCCCAGGGAGTCAAGCCCATTGTTGTGGTTTATGGCAACCGCTAAACAATTTCAGAGCCAAGAGCCTGCCTCCCATTTCTGCACACACACGCACCCCTTATCACCTCCATCCCCCACCGAGGGAGAGGTCCCATCTGCTTGGTCTACCTGGAGAGAAAGATCCAGGCTGGATGGACAGTCAGTGCAGAGGGGCACAGTCCTTCCCTCGGCAGCCCCGGCACCTCTTCTGCTTAACTGGGATGAGGCTGTCTGCGGTGACCTCCCCCAGACTAGGGGTAAGCTGAGCCCTGGGCTGATTTCCTCCCTCCTTCCCTATCACAAGCACCCACGAATCTCATGCTCTAGGCTATGCATAGGACTGGGCTCTGGGGACACAGAGTGGACACAGATCTAGGGCTGCCTCTTCAGGAGCTCACAGCCTACAGGAGACAGATGCAGACAGGGCAGCGACCGCCACAGTGCTCAGGGCTGTGATAATGGGAATCACTGGGGGCCAAAGGGGCCCAGAAGACACCTCTAACTCAGCCTGGGGCACTGAGGAGGCTGAGTGGAAGGAGGACGGCATCATGGAAGGAGGATGGCATCAAGGAAAATGCCATCAAACTGAGAACAAGATGGAGAAAGAAGTCTAAGAAGGGGAAACAGCACACACACAGGGTTGGAGGCATGACATCACAGTTAGGAGGTACAAGCGTTCTGGAAGGGCTTAGAAGACAGAGGCTCTGGAAGGCCAGCTAAATGGAGGGGTGAGGCTGAGGAGGCTAGAGAGCTCAGGAAGGCTGGAGACACACGCCCCATTTGACTTAATAATAGCATTAACAACCACCATTGCCACAAAGAGATTACCACTTCAAGTTATCTAAATTGATGACTGCATTATTTCACTCAGTCCTGTCAGCAGGCACCCTTATCTGCCTCTGACAGATAAGGCAGGGACAGGCAGTGAAGACAGGTACGCAGTCAGGCTCCTCTCAGGAGCCTGGGAGAAGACAAAAATGCATTCTGTGGAAGCAACAGCGCCAAACCTTTCCCCTCACCTGACTGAGACTGAGGCCCCCATTTCTCCACAGGCTGCCCCTTCGTCTCCAAGACCTTTCTTTCCCCAGGACACCTTGCCTGGCCCAGGTAACATCTATCTATTCCTGCGCTGATGGTGGCCTCTCCACTGTGTGTTGGGGAACTGAGGAGAGGGATGGGGAGAAGAGGTGCTGGGCTGGATGGAGCAGAACTGGTGACCAATGCCAAGAGCTCTGGCACAGTGGTGGCAGCTCTCTCATTCAGATCCCACCCACAGTTGAGGCCCGAATGAGAAGGGAGCTAGGGGGTGGGAGGGGGTGTCAGGTAGCCCAGAGCCACCCCCACTCTCCCCTCCCCTCCCACTTCTCTACTATAGTTGGCTTGTACTACTTCTTCTGTGCCAATGGGCAGATCTGGGTAGAGCTGGGAGACCCTCAGTTCCCACTGAGAACAGAAAATCCTCCTACCTCCATCCCAGTCAGGGTGAGGTAGGTGTGGGGTGGGTGAGGCGGCGCAGCGGTCGCTCAGGAACCAACTGCAGTCAGAGTTGGATTTTAATCCCTGCTCCAGCACCGAGGGGAACTTTGGCTCAATGAGTAAAATAATCTGTCCATGGGGATCTGTTGCTTCCGAAGTGATCTTTCTAAATGGCAAAAATGATTGTGACTCTCCTTCCAAAAAGTCTCCCTTAGCTGCACATAAATGTGTCATGGAGTGATGTAGCATGACCTAATGCAGTGTGGCCTGCAAGAGTTCTGAAAGCAGACAACCCTAGACCCAAGCTGCAGCTATTACTTGCTGGATAACCTTGGGAATGTTCCATGCCCTCTATGAGCCTCTGTTTCCTCATCAAGGAAATGGGAATGACAGTACTTACCTCCCATGGTTTTTGTGAAGAACGACTAAGACTATGGAAAGCACAAGAGTACTCAGAAAATGTGAGTAATTATTATGTTTTCTAAAATTATGTATTGCCATCTTTTTTTTTTTTTTTTTTTTTTGAGAGAGGCTCACTGCAACCTCTGCCTCCCGGGTTCAAGAGATTTTCTTGCCTCAGCCTCCCGAGTAGCTGGCATTACAGGTGTGTGCCACCATGCCCAGCTAATTTTTGTATTTTTAGTAGAGACGGGGTTTCACCATGTTGGCCAGGCTGTCTCAAACTCCTGACCTCAGGTGATCCGCCTGCCTGGGCCTCCCACAGTGCTGGCATTATAGGCGTGAGCCACTGCACGCAGCCTTACCATCATTTCTTGATCAAGTAGCACTGACTTTATAAAGAAACTAAATAACTTTAAAAGATTGAGTGGGCCAGGGACGGTGGCTCACACCTGTAATCCCAGCACTTCAGGAGGCCAAGGCAGGAGGATCGCTTTAACCCAGTAGTTTGAGACCAGCCTGGGCAACAAAGTGAGATTCTGTCTCTATTTCATTTCCTTTCCTTTCCTTTCCTTTCATTTCAGATCGAGTGCACATATCCAACAACCCAGTAATTCCACTACTAGGGGCCACCCTCGTGAAACACATGTGCAAAGGACAATCGTACAAGAATATTCACTGTCAAGACACTAGGAACATCTCGACATCCATCAAGAAGGATAAATAAACAAACGGAGGTGTCTACATAAGGTGCTGTATCACACGTTAGGGCAAGTGGGACAACAGCTGCAGGATCAAGGCTAAATCTGAGACCTGAAGTTGAGTATGAAAACACAAGCTGCAGCATGACACATGCTATAGGACTCCATTCACAGAAAACTTTGAAGTAAGAACAAACTACATATTTTTAAGATTTACACACATTGAGCAAAAGAATAAAAACAGGGAAATGATAAAACCTAAATTCAGGATGGCAATCAATTCTGGAGAGGGAAGGAGCGAAGAGGTTTCCACAAGACTTTCAAGGGTCTCTACTATGGTTTATATTCTTTAAAAGAATATAAAATAAATGGGGCACAATGTTAATATCTGACAAAGTTGGGTGGCAAGGGTATGTGAGTTCATCTTACTATTTGCTATATTTTTCTGAAGACTTAAAATATTTCATAATTTTTTTTTTTTTTTTTTTTGAGACGGAGTCTCGCTTTGTCGCCCAGGCTGGAGTGCAGTGGCCGGATCTCAGCTCACTGCAAGCTCCGCCTCCTGGGTTCACGCCATTCTCCCGCCTCAGCCTCCCAAGTAGCTGGGACCACAGGCGCCTGCCACCTCGCCCGGCTAATTTTTTGTATTTTTTAGTAGAGATGGGGTTTCACCGTGTTAGCCAGGATGGTCTCGATCTCCTGACCTCGTGATCCGCCCATCTCGGCCTCCCAAAGTGCTGGGATTACAGGCTTGAGCCACCGCGCCCGGCCAATATTTCATAATTTTTAAAGAGGTAGGGATTTAAGGCTTGATTTGTTCACCAATGACCATCTGGCCCCAGAGCAGGCCTTGCTGAGTGTCTGTTGAGTGAGCGTCTCTGTAGTGAAGGTGAGAATGGTCCTGCTGCGTGCGGCCCTCCTCTGCTCAGACCCCACTAGGATGACCCTAACCAGGGGTGGTGACAGATGGACAGGTGGCTTCAAAGAAGAGTGGGCAGGCATGCAGAGAGGCAGGTACGGTTGCGCATAAGGAAGACCCACCCCCGTGAGAAGAGCAAGCTTGCTGTCCTGAGGCCTGCAGCAGGGCCAGAGGAGCCCAAGGTTGTAGAGGGCACTTAGGCAGGGATGTAAGCATATAAGGAAGTGGGATGAATGTGGTTTTCAGCCCTGGAGTCTAGACTTCTTTGATAGATACCTTGCTCCATGCCCTCCTTCTCTCCTGGAAACCACTCTTCTGGACCCAGCAGGGTGGTGGTGCTCAGTCAGGGCTGCGCAGAAGGAACCTACCCAACCTCCAGCTTTACAAAGACTTGGGCCCAGAGCAGGAAAGGAGCAGCCAGTCCCACTTCTCTGTGTTTTCCAAAGGAGGGACCAGAAGTCTAGGAAGTGTAAAGGACTGGCCAAAGTCATACAACAAAGATGATCAAGCTGAAACTCGCCACGCAACCCTCTCCCAGGCCAGGGTGTCCCCCAGCAACCCAGCTTCCAAGCCCTGATACAGCCACACACACGCAAGCCCTGTGGAGGCTTCTAGCTGCCAGCTGGCACCAGCCTCGTCACCTCCCTGTTCACGTGTCACGCCTCCGGCCCTTAGCAAATATTGTCACTGGTGGTGAGGCTCCAGGCAGGGTGAGCCCTCCTCCCAGCTCACCTGGGCCGGCTCTCTGCCCAGCAACCTCCCTGCAGTCAGGGCTCCTAGCAGCTGCCCCGTTCCCTGCCCACTGGGGCCCAGGAAAAGCAGAGAGTTGCTGAAGGTCTCCCGACAGTAGTGTCTGTCACTGGCGGGGGTGATCTAGGTAGGGGTCCCATAGGGGTTTCTCAGTGGGATGTGGGTAGGGTTGGGCAGGAGAGCCACGCTGAAGGTGACAACACTCACTTTTTACTATCCAGGTTCCTGCTGCACCCAATGGGCCCGGCTGGCCCATACCTTAGCCGTTTAAATTCCCCTAATGTCCCTGAAGATGATGGGGTAGGGGGATCTGACAACAGACAGAACTGAGTTCAAATCCCACCCCCAACTCTTACCTCCTGGGTGACCGATGACAAGTCACTTAAGTGCTGTGCCTCAGTTTCCTCATCTGTAACGGGGATGAGAGTAACAGGGCCCACCCCACAGGAGTGAACGCCACAAGGCAGGTGGGGAAGGCTGCTCTGAACGTGTCTGTGACTATAGCTCCGTGAGAAAGTTGGGACCCAGAAGGGGAGTGACCGACCCGGGGTCTCCGCGCCTCCGCCTCCTCGCAGCCCCCCGCCCCCACTCCTGGCGGCGGCGGCGGCTCCCAGGGGCCTGGCGGGGTGGGGGCTGGAAGCCGCAGTGCGGCCCCAGGCTGGTGCGCGGGGGAGGCCTGGCGTAGCGCCCGCCACCCGCCCCGGCCCCAGCCGGCGCCGCCCGCGCCCCCGGGCCTCCCAGCCGCGCACTTACCCCGCGGGCAGGGCTCCCGGGGCGCCAGCCGAGGTCATCGCCGAGGGGCGCGGGCTGCGCTGCCCCAGCCGGACGCCAGCAGCGGCCCAGGTGCTGCCGCCGGAACCCCGAGCCGGGCGCTGTGCGGTCGCGGACGCGGCGGCCAGGGAGGGGCGCGGCGGGGGCGGGGAAGGCGGCGGGGCCGGGCCGGGCCTCGGTCTCCCCACCTGCACCGTGGGGCCATGGCCGCCCGCGGCGACCCGCGCTCCTGCACCGCCAGGGGGTTCGGGCGGCCCCCACCCCGGCTCCGACAGGTGAGAGCCCGGCGCCCTCTGCGCAGACACCGCCCGGGCCGGGAGCTGGCGCCCTCCTCACACGTCCCCACCTATTTGGTGCTAGAAGTTCTCCGGGTCCCGAGGTCCACTTTACTGTCACTTCCCCTCCCCACAGCTCCCGCTCCGAAGCGGCCCCCACCTGAGCCGTCACCATGCTCCCGCATTAATTAGGGCATTCGTGCAGACAAAGACAGCCCCCAGAGCCAGGCCTGGATTTTAATCCCACCATCTTGCCCACTGAGTGACTGCAGGAGACCAGAAGGCGGGAAAAACGCGGTTTAGCAGTCACCGCTAGCTGGCAGTTCACACTGCCTTCTCAAATGATCCCCATAATTGCTATTTTATAGATGGGAAAACTGAGGCATGCGGTTCATTTGATTCACGCATGGTCACTCACCTAGTAAATGGCAAGCTAGGACTGGAATCCATCCCTCCTGAATCCAAAGCCAACACTCTGGCCACTTCCCCTCTTGGCCCCCTCTCCCCGGCATTCCCAGCGCTTGTGTGGGGGTCACCCACAACACTCCCCAAATGTCCACTGTGCACCGAGCCCTGAGGCGAGTGTCTCCACCTGACCTGATCTTCTGGCAGAGAGAGCCACTGGCCCATGAAGAGTTAACCAGCCACCACCTCCTGGCCCCAGATGCTGCTCTTAACCATGACTCATCAGAGCATGTGGCTGCCATTAGAGCTGTCCCTTCACAAAGGAAGAGACAGAAGTAAGGAAGGACTGTAGCTCCCCTGGAGCAACCATGACCTCCAGGACACCAGAAGAAGCAGCAGAAGGGGACAGCCTGCAGCAGCAACCACGGTGGGGACAGGACTTGCACCAGATCCCAGGGGAGCCAGGCAGTTTGGGCTTGGTGGTAGCTGCTTAAATCTAAGCAGGCTGCCTGGAAAGGCAGTGAAGTCCCATCCTGCCCATTTGTGAGCAGCGGCCAGGTGCTCATTTGCCAGAATCATCCCATCTCTGGGAGTCTCATATACAGGCACGAAAAAGATAATTAACTACTAGAAGCAAGCTATGATGACATCCACCAGCAACTATAAAGAATTCAGACAAGGGGAGAGCCTGGGGAGCTTCCTGGAAGAGGTGGTGACAGAACTGAGCCTTGAAGTTTCTATTATTGAAACAAACTGAAGTCGTGGAGAGGGTGTACCAGATCTGGGAGCAGCATGGATGAAGGCATGGAGGTGGGAAAGGGTGAGGATGGTGAGGCCACCAGCAGTACATGTAAAGAGGGTGATGAGGCTGGGGCCCCTATCGCACGCATGCCATGCGCTTTCAAATCTCTAGGCATTCAAACATGCTGTTCCCTCTGTGTGGAACACACCTTCCTCCCTTGTCACTTGTTAGTCGTTCGTGTAACCAGGAGTGGATCCAGAAGCTTACAATGGGGAGGCCACTGTTCAAAAAAAAAAAAATACAAATTTACCAATACAGGTTGAGCATTCCTAATTTGAAAAACTGAAATCCAGAATGCTCCAAAATTTGAAGCTTTTTTTTTTCTCTCTTTTTTTTGAGACAGTGTCTCACTCTGTTGCCCAGGCTGGAGTGCAGTGGCACGATCTCGTGATCTCAGCTCACCACAACCTCCATCTCCAGGGTTCAAGTGATTCTTATCCCACAGCCTCCCGAGTAGCTGAGATTACAGGGATGTGCCACCATGCCCAGCTGATTTTTGTATTTTTAGTAGAGACAGACAGGGTTTTGCCATGTTGGCCAGGCTGGTCTCAAACTCTGGACCTCAAGTGATCCGCCTACCTTGGCCTCCCACAGTGGAATTACAGGCGTAAACCACCGCGCCCAGGCTGAAACTTGAAGCTTTTTCAGCACTGTAGTTGGAGACTGCAGGCCTGCCATGTTTGCTGTGCTGTTGTTACAGCGGCCACAGCCATTCTACTGATGCTCATGTGCTGCTGAGTTACCCTGAACACTTTATTTTTTCACTGCATTAATGGCATGTTATATTTTTATTGTTAAGTACTTATGTCTGAATAAGGGTAAAAAAAATGCTTATTGGGAGCACATAAATTCAGAGTCAAAAATGATGGTGATGCCAAATAATCACAGGTTGTCCACATGGGTGGCTGAGAGAGTGACACTTCTGCTTTCTGATGGTTCAGTGTACACAAACTTTGTTTCATGCACAAAATTACTAAAAATATTGTATAAAATTACCTTTAGGCGGCCGGACACGGTGGCTCACGCCTGTAATCCCAGCACTTTGGGAGGCTGAGACGGGCGGATCGCCTGAGGTCAGGAGTTTGAGACCAGCCTGACCAACATGGAGAAACCCATCTCTACTAAAAATACAAAATTAGCCAGGTGTGGTGGCACATGCCTCTGATCCCAGCTACTCGGGAAGCTGAGGCAGGAGAATCGCTTGAACCCAGAATGCGAAGGTTACAGTGAGCCGAGATCACGCCATTGTACTCCTGCCTGGGCAACAAAAGCAAAACTCTGTCCCCCCCACCCCGCCAAAAAAAAAATTACCATTAGGTTATATGTGTAAGGTGTATATGAAACAAATGAATTTCATGTTTAGGCTTGGATCTCATCCCCAAGATAATTCATTATGCATGTGCAAATATTCCACAATCTTCAGACCGGGCACGGTGGCTCAAGCCTGTAATCCCAGCACTTTGGGAGGCCGAGACGGGTGGATCACGAGGTCAGGAGATCGAGACCATCCTGCCTAACACGGTGAAACCCCGTCTCTACTAAAAAAATACAAAAAAGTAGCCGGGCGAGGTGGCGGGCGCCTGTAGTCCCAGCTACTCGGGAGGCTGAGGCAGGAGAATGGCGTAAACCCGGGAGGCAGAGCTTGCAGTGAGCTGAGATCCGGCCACTGCACTCCATCCTGGGCGACAGAGCGGACTCTGTCCCAAAAAAAAAAAAAATTCCAAAATCCATAAAAATCCAAAAATTGAAACACTTCTGGTCCAGAGCATTTTGGGTTAGGGATAGTCAGCCTGTATAAAATTGCCAGGGTTCCCCCAGAGCCTTGGAAGGGGCCAGGTAAATGAGGAATCCTGAAGCTATAAGCTGTATTAGCTCTAAGGTAAACCTTTACTGTATTTGACCAACATTTGTTGACATTTTGCCATATGCCAAAACTCCTCCTTATCCTGCAGGTTTCAGTTCAGATGTCACCTCTTCCAGGAAGCCCTCCCTCCATAGACGGGTCAGGGACTGCCTGTGCACCCACCGCCCTAACCCCCTCTGACCTACCTTAATCACCCTGGGCTGTCACTGTCTGTGTGTGGTATGTGTGTTTGGGGTGGTGGGGAGCAAGGAGTGAGGTTTGTATGTGACTGTCTGCTTCTGGAGGGTAGGGCCTGGTCTGATTCATCTCTGTGTCTCAGGGCCTGACATCAGGTACCTGACTAGTCACCAGACACTAATGCGGGGCCTAGCACTTTACAATTTTCCTCTGAGGTTATTATAACAATGGCTGACACACATCAAAGGCTTTTTACATGCTACATATGGTGTTCAGTGTATAACATGGATCATCTTATTTAATTTTCACTTTACCACCTCTCTGAGCCTCAGTTTCCTCATCAGTAAAATGGAAATAATATTGCCGACTTCCAAGGTTGCTCTGAGTATTAAGAATTCATATATAAGCTGAGCACGGTGGCTCACACCTGTAATCCCAGCACTTTAGGAGGCCAAACAGGCGGACTGCATGAGCCCAGGAGTTTGAGAACAGCCTGGGCAACATGGTGAGACCGTGTCTCTACAAAAAAAAAAAAGCCAGGCCAGGTGTGGTGGCTCATGCCTGTAATCCCAGCAGTTTGGGAGGCTGAGGTGGGTGGATCACCTGAGGTCAGGAGTTTGAGACCAGCCTGACCAACATGGAGAAACCCTGTCTCTAATAAAAATACAAAATTAGCCAGGTGTGGTGGTGCATGCCTGTGATCCCAGCTACTTGGGAGGCTGAGGTAGAATAATCGCTTGAACCCGGGAGGTGGAGGTTGCAGTGAGTCAAGATCGTACTATTGCACTCCAGCCTGGGCAACAAGAGCGAAATTCCGTCTCAGAAAAAAAAAAAAAAAAAAGCCCAGCATGGGGTACGTAGTCCCGGCTACTCCAGAGTCTGAGGCAGGAGGATCAATTGAGCACAGGAGGTTGAGGCTGCAGTGAGCCATGATGGTGCCACCGCACTCCAGCCTGCGTAACAGAGCAAGACTCTGTCTCAAAAAAAAAATAAAGAAAATAGCAGAGTGCTATATAAATGCCCTGGTGATGGTTGTGGTGTACCACTAGACACTACTTTCCTCCCCATTTCACAGATGAAAAATGAGCTCAGTAAGGGAAGCAGAAGAGCTGCCTTTAGAGCTGGAACTCTCCCCGTACCACCACAGGGACAGTGATGCTGGAGCCACTCACCTAGTGAGTCAGCATATCAGAGTGGCCCACCCCTCAGGAGGGCCCCACCCAGGCCATTCCCAGCCCCCAGGAGCTCTGGCTCAGCCCCAGCGCAGGGTGGGGTCTGTGAGTCACCATCATCATTTCTGCCTCCCCAACTCAGGTGACCTTACTTGCATCACCTGTGTGTCCCCACCTTGAGGCGATGGGAGAGCATCCTGAGTCCTGGGTGCCTTCCTCCTGTCAGGAGACCTGTTTCCTGGTGTGTTACACCTGGGAGATACCAGGCCTGCTTTTCTCCCTCCTTTCCTCCCCAACATGCAAGAACAAATCACCAGCGTCACCACACCTCTCAATGGCCCTGAGAACCTTCACAGACTGCTTTCACCTGTGCCACTGTCAACTAAAGAAGGCCCTTAATATGGCCAGGTGCAGTGGCTCACGCCTGTAATCCCAGCACTTTGGGAGGCTGAGGCGGGCAGATCACTTGAGGTCAAGAGTTCAAGAACAGCCTGGCCAACATGGTGAAACCCCGTCTCTACTAAAAATACAAAAAAAATTAGCCAGTGGTGGTGGTGGACACCTGTAATCCCAGCTACTCGGGAGGCTGAGGCTTGAACCCAGGAGGTGGAGCTTGCAGTGAGCAAAGATCACACCATTGCACTCCAGCCTGGGTGACAGAGAGAAACTCTTGTCTAAAAAAGAAAAAGAAGAAGGCCCTTAATAAATACCTATTAAATGAGACCTCAGAATGCCCTAGAAAGTTTGTAATAGCATCACCTCCCATCCTACAGATGAGAAAATAGAGGCTTGGACAAACATCTAGCCATAGCTTGAACCCAGGTCTTGATTTCTTATTCTCTAGGGAAAAGGGGAAGAAGAGAAGAAAAGGGGGGTGTTTTAAGTGAGAGAGGTCATAGAAATGAGGGATGCAAGTGGTGACACATGATGCCATTGTTGCAGAAAGAGCTTAAGCCATGAAGTCAGCTCTGCCTGTACCTCTCAGAACCTCAGTTTTCCCATCTGTAAATCTGGGATAATAATCCCAAACTCTCAGGGATGCTGTGCGGATTACTGGGCATTATTTGGGTGACTCCTTCCCCCTTCTCAGCATCCATCCCAGCCCCTTCCTCCAGGCCTTTCCCTGGCATGAAGTGCCCCTCCCCAACACCTGCAGCCTCTGCCAGCCCGGATCCCCCCTCTTCAGACTCTAGAACCCTTCCTCTCCCACTGAACTAGTGACTATAAAGTAGATTTTCTTAAAGCTAGTGAGCCCCACCCTCGCAGGTTACAGGCTTGGGCTCGATAGCAATTCTCAAGTGAACAGGCCCATCAACAAAGGGCCTTCGGAGGGCTGTGACAGGGACAGATCTTAAATATTTTCTGGCAAGGGCCTTTAAGGAAGGATCTATTCCTGCTCCTTGGGCAGGCATGGGCTCTGTCCCCCACTAGCTATGTGACCTTTTGCAAATCACTGCCTCATTCTGGGGCAGTTCCTCTTCCCACCAGATATAAAGGGGAGAGAAATTTGGGCCAAGAATTCAAGGGCTCTCCCTGCTCTGAGGGTCTGTGTTCTAGGATCTGGGCTCTTCTACCCAAGTCTGGTCTCGAGGAGCTGGTGAGGGTAGGTCTAAGGAAGGAGCCTGGGTTAGCACAAGGGACCAAGAACAGCTCTAACTGAAAAAAGGTCAGAGCTCTAATGAGGGGTTTCCAGCATTGAGTGGCATCCTTTCAGGGGTCAGAACTTGGGATGCAGAGCCAAGGAGATCTGGATGGACTCCTGGCCCCCTATGTCCTAGCTGAGCAGTCCCAAGGAACTCATCCAATTAGACAGTAGTTCAGAGAGCAGGTTTGAAAGCCAGGGCTTGCACCTGGCACCCTGGGCCAGCAACCTCATTTCTGAAATGGGGATGATGATGGCATCAACCTCATTAGGTTGTTGCAGGGATTAAATGAGCTACATATCTATAGGGCAGATGAGCTACCTGACACACTGCAGGTGGGAATAGAAATTGGCTCCATCTGCCTGTAATCCCAGGACTTTGAGAGGCCAAGGCAGGAGGATTGCTTGAGGCCAGAAGTTGGAGACCAGCCTTGGCAACATAGTGAAACCCCTGTCTCTACAAAAAATAAAAACTTAGCTGGGCATGGTGGCACACAACTGTAGTCTGCTACTGTCTATTATCCACACAGCACCAGGCCCATTTGACACTTAGGCTAGATCACATCACAACTCTGCTCAAAGCCCTGTAAAGGCTCCCCATGTTCCTCAGTGCAAAAACTGTCTGTCTATGGCTCATGAGGTCCTGCACAATCTGTATGCTCCCATCATCTCCCGACATCATTTCCCTTTATTCCCTCTCTTATTTCAGCCACACTGGCCTCCTTGCTCACCTGCAAATATGCCAGGCACATTCCTACTTCAGGCCCTTTGGACTCGCTATTCCCTCTGCCTGGAATGCTCTTCTCACACGATTCACACTTCACCTTCTTCAGGTCTCAGCTCAGATATCATCGTCTCTGTGAGGCCTTCCCTGACCATTCTGTTTAATACATTTTTGTTTTGAGACGGAGTCTCACTCTGTCACCCAGGCTGGAGTGCAGTGGCGCCGTCATAGCTCATTGTAACCTCCGCCTCCCGGGTTCAAGTGATTCTCCTGCCTCAGCCTCCCGAGTAGCTGAAACTACAGGTGCCCCCCACCATGCCCGGCTAATTTTTGTATTTTTAATAGAGACTGGATTTCACCATGTCGGCCAGGCTGGTCCCAAACTCCTGACCTCAAATGATCTGCCCGCCTCAGCCTCCCAAAGTGCTGAGATTACAGGTGTGAGCCACGGCGCCCGACCCCATTCTATTTAAAGTTGAACCCCTGCCCCCATCCTCCCAGTTCTTCTGCCCTGCATTATTTTTCCACAGTGCTTGTTGTCATGTGACAGCTTTTTATTTTGCTTATTCGTTTATTCTCCCTCTCCCCATTAAACTAAGTTCCACAGGTAGGGTTTTTGTTTGTTTGTTTTGAGTGGGGTCTCACTTTATCGCCCAGGCTGGTCTTGAACTCCTGGGTTCAAGTGATCCTCCCACCTCAGCCTCCTGAGTAGCTGAGACTCTAGGGACATGTGGTTGTGCCCAGCTTCAGGAATTTTTTTGTTTTTGCATTACTATTTTGTTCTCTAATATATTTCCAGTGCCTAGAACAGTGCCTGACTCAATAAAAAGGCTTGCTGCATAAAGGAATTTGCTAGAATATGGAAAAATATTAAGAAAGCAGAATACAAAATTATCCACCTAATATTAAAAGGAAAATCCTGACATCTATGCATTTTAGGAAGCATGAAGAGGTACTGAAGCCATTTCTGGGGGAGGTAGTACAATATAGTGCAGGGAATAGGATATTTGAATCTGAGTTTTGGCTTCTTCACTATAATCCAGGGCAACACTCTTCACCTCCTTGTGCCTAACTTTCCTCATCTATTAAAGTGGAGAAAACAAGGCTTCCCTGGTCAGAGTTGTGTGGATTACAGATGATGCTGCATGTCACATGCTGGCTGTTGGGGCACAGTCAAAGGCAGGTCTCTTTCTTTACAGATCACAGAGAAAGGGGAAGAGAACATTCTGGAGGCAGCAGGCAAGTTCTGAAGGTGTCCAGGGGAGAGGAGCTGGGGTTTGGAGGGAGCAGTGGCAAGCAAAGGAGGAGAGAAGGGGAGAAGGGTGCCCACCCGAGTGCAGCACTGTCAAGTGGAGATTTGTCTTCCTTTTTTTTTTTTTTTTTTTTTTGAGACAGAGTCTTACTCTGTTGTCCAAGCTGTAGTGTAGTGGTGTGATCTTGGCTCACTGCAATCTCCAACTCCCGGTTTCAAGTGATCCTCCCACCTCAGCCTCCCAAGTAGCTGAGATTATGGGCATGCACCACCACGCCTGGCTAATTTTTGTATTTTTAGTAGAGACAAGGTTTCACCATGTTGGCCAGGCTGGTCTTGAACTGCTGACCTCAAGTGATCCACCCACCTTGGCCTCCCAAACTGCTGGGATTACAGGTGTGAGCCACCACGCCCGACCTGATTTATCCTCCTTTGAGTGGCCTGTCCTGTGCTCAGGGACAGCCCTTTGGTATGCCTTTCAACCACCCAGATGTAAAGCAATTGCTCACATACTCATTTACTTAGCAGTTTCTTTCAATCTGAGATTTAGCTACTGTACGTATCTGAGGAAGGATGTTTCTTAGCTTGAAATTAATTGAGTGGCAGCAGTGCTGCTTCTTGCAGGGTGTGGGTGCTGGTCAGAGCAGACCCTGTAAGAGGGAAGCTAAGGAGTAACACCTGAGGCTGCAGGAGGCAAAACAAATTTCACTCCCATGGGAGGAAAAGGAGCCAAAAGGAATGGAGTGTCTTAGCCCAGTTCCACGTGGATGGAGTCTCTGATGTCCTACCTAGTCCTAATATAATTGTCCTTTTGGCAGGGGTGTCATGGTGCAAAGGACCAGCCATTTATAGGGCAGGAAAGGATTTTACTTGAAAGTGGTAGATTTCTGCACTGCTGTTCACCTGGGAAAGACTGATCTATTATTTTATAGCCGATCTTAGCATAAGAAAGGAAGGCTTGGGAATCTTGGGCTAAGAGAAAAATTCCTCTTTTCTCCTGGGAAAGAAGATGTTGGAAGACACATTGGGCCCTCCCAGATGTGGATGTTCTACAGGAAGGCTCCTTCCAGGATGGCTGAGGGGAGAGGGCCATAACATCGTAAAATCATCTGTCCCTCACTCCTTGCTTCCTAAGGTGTTTTTAAAAATTAAAGCCTGAACAGGCATGGTGGCTCATGCCTATAATCCCAGCACTTTGGGAGGCTGAGGTGGGAGGATCACTTGAGGCCGGGAGTTCACGACCAGACTGGGCAACATGGTGAAACCCCATCTCTACCAAAATAAATTAATAAATAAATAGATAAGGTATAGCCTGGCCGCAGTCGAGCTGCTGGGGAATTAAGGGAAGGGTCTGTCCCACCAGTGGCATGGGGTGATTGCTGTAGAGTGACAGTTTACATCCCCTCAACATTCATATGTGGAAATCCTAACGCCTAAGATGATGGTATTAGGAGGTGGGCCCTTTGGGAGGTGATTAGCCCATGGGTGCAGAGCCCTCATGAACAGGATTGGTGCCCTTATAAAAGAAGTTCAAGAGAGACTCCTCGCCCCTTCTTCCATGTGAAGACGCAGCAAGAAAGCACCATCTACGAGCCAGAAAGCAGGCCCTCATCAGATACTGAATCTGCCTTGATCTTGGACTTCCCATCCTCCGGAACTGTGAGAAATACATTTCTGCTGTTTATGAGCTACCCAGTTTATGTTGTTTCATTATAGCAGCCTGAATGGGAACGAATTAAGAAAGGTGATCTAGCAAAGTGCCTCAGCGACCATTCCCCCACTAGGACAGGGTGGTGGTGGCAGTCAGGGAGAGAATGGCTGTGTTTGGCAAGGCTACAACACAGAAGAGTGGTGGGTGGCACAGGCCCCCAGAGGGGCCACGAGGGACCTTTCGGTTTTCAGATCTCAGAGCATCAAAAACAGCAGAGGGACTCAGAGGAATGGGCAGGGTGCTCCGAATATATCATAATTTGGGTATGTCATGAAACTACAGCTTTAAGGTCTGCTCTGTGGTCACATTTGCTAAATGCTGCCCTCCTCCCGCATCACGCCCCCTTTCTCCTCCCCTCTCCTACAGCCCATTGGCTGAGTGAGGAGCCTCCTCCTACTTGACCCCACCTCTCAGGGAACAGTGATTGGTTGAAGGAAGCACCAGTCAGAGTAGTCTCCTGAGCTTTTTCAGACTAAAACTGGTGAAGCCCTTCTTCTTCTTTTTTTTTTGAAACGGAGTCTTGCTGTCTCCCAGGCTGGAGTGCAGTAGCTCGAGGATCACTGCAAGCTCCGCCTCCCGGGTTCACGCCATTTTCCTGCCTCAGCCTCCCGAGTAGCTGGGACTACAGGCGCCCGCCACCACGCCCGGCTAATTTTTTGTATTTTTAGTACAGACAGGGTTTCACCGTGTTAGCCAGGATGGTCTCAATCTGCTGACCTCGTCATCTGCCCACTTCGGCCTCCCAAAGTGCTGGGATTACAGGCGTGAGCCACCGCACCCGGCCTAGCCCTTCCTCTTATAATCGTCACGTGCACTGATATAGCAGTGTGCCAGGCAGTGCTTTACATAAACTAACTCATCCGATCCTCAAAACAATCCTGGGAGGCGAGTCCTAACATTACCCACATTTTACAGATGAGGAAACTGAGGCACGAGAAGCTAAACAGCCTGTCAAAAGTCATACTGCTAGAAAGTCTCAGAGTCAGGCTTCAAAACCAGCCTAAGGCCAGGCACAGTGGCTCACGCCTGTAATCCCAACACTTTGGGAGGCTGAGGCGGGCGGATCACTTGAGGTCAGGAGTTTGAGACCAGCCTGGCCAACATGGTGAAACCCTATCTCTACTAAAAATACAAAATTAGCTGGGCGAGGTGGCGCATGACTGTAATCCCAGCTACTCCGGAGGCTGAGGCAGGAGAACCCGGAAGGTGGAGGTTGCAGTGAGCCGAGATCGCACCATTGCATTCCAGCCTGGGCGACAAGAGTGAAACTCTGTCTCACAAAAAATAACACCCCCCAACCCCCCAATACACACACACCGAAAAAACAAAACCAGCTTATGTGGCTCCAGAGTACTTCTCACTGCTTTGGTTTACCATCCCAGGACTTGAGCTTGGAAGTTGCTGGCAGCCATGCCTCCTACTGAGTGGAGAAGCAGGTGAGTGTTAGGAGAGAATGGAGCTGGCCACAAAGAGAAACTGCATTGAGAGGCAGAAATCTTCAGGAAAGGACAAAGCAAATCAAGCACCTCAGATCACAGATTTGAAGAGGTTACAGGAAATGTGGCATGCTGGCAGAACTGAAGTTGCAACCCAAATCTGTTTCTCAATGACACCCAAAAGGACCTAAATGTTCCAAGTTTAAACCCCTCCATAACTGATAGTGGGACAAAGGTTGCTTGAATGTCTTTCAAGGTCTTGTCATCAGGGATTGAGGATCTGATGGACCACAATGTGCTTCTCACACTAGAGCCCTCTCCTACCCCTTACAGTCATCCTCAGCAACAGGGGGCAGAGCAGAGTCCTGGGATTAAAAGCTTCAACACTGTAAAACTTGGAATTTTAAATCACAAGTCTGGGAATCACAAATGCTTCAACTTGCAGGATCTGAGAATCACAGAGGTCAAAACTCAGCACTGGCCTCAAGTCCAAATTAATTCCCAAGAAAGAGACCCCAAAGCCACCCAAGGATTCCAGCCACCAAATTAGAAACTCCCAACCTAGAAGCATCTGAGAGCTCCTCCAGCCCAAGCTCAGGAGAATTCAGGCTCAAGAGCAGGAATTCTGACTAAAGCAGTCCTAGCAGGCCTCCAGCCTCCTAGGCTGGGCCCCTCCATTCTTGAGGAGGCCCCTCCCTCCCACAGCAGATCTGCCACTCAATTACTCTCTCCAAAGCAATCTGCCTGTCTGTACACTCCCTTTTATTTTTGGTGCTGTCTCCTACCACGAGTGGGCGCTTCTACCACAACTTAGCTATGGTATGGCTAAGAAGGGCCTGGTTTGTAGGCTGAGTAGGGGGGTGGTCCCCACTGTAACATGCATGGGCGTTAGGAATGGTCCCCTTTCCTTTTCCCAGCAGTTCCCAGCTACCCAATCCTGGTGCCTGGAATCCCACAATTGACTCCCAAACCTTTCAGAATCCTCTCTGCTCAATGGAAATGCCCTGGAAGGAAGATTACCTCATACCAGTACTGAGAAGGAAGTGAACACCGAATATGCCCCAGTGACTGTTAGGTCCTTTACAAATGACTTCAATAGATCTTTCCACAGCTCAGAGAGTGGCTATTATTTTACAGCTGAGGAAACTGAGGCTCACACAGATCAGACAATGAATCA
Organism: Theropithecus gelada; assembly: GCF_003255815.1. Lineage (NCBI taxonomy): Eukaryota > Metazoa > Chordata > Mammalia > Primates > Cercopithecidae > Theropithecus > Theropithecus gelada. Next base: position 79,220,378 of record NC_037668.1, read on the forward strand.
ATGTCAAAGAGCCAGTAAGTAAGCGGCAGAGCAGTGGTTGAGCACCCCTCCACATCCCCATCCCCCTGCCAAGTTCTTTGCCCTTGGCTATGCTGTGGGACACAGGGTGGTGTGGTGGGCGAGGGGTGAGGGTGGAGAGGTCACAGGTCCTGAGCTGGGAGAATGGAGTCCCAGGTTTGAGCCTCGGGTGTGAGACCTTGTGTGGGCCACCGGGAGTTGCCCACACAAATTCTCTGGGTATTTGTGCCCAGCAAGTTCCAGCTGAAGTACAAAGGCGCATGTGCGCAGGCTCACAGTGCACTTCCTCACACAGGCCCATTGGGGGATGTGGAGGCCTCTGCTTGACCAGAGACCACCCCCACACCTTCTCCTCAGCCTGTCCATTCACTGCTTCTCAATTCTTCCTTCTTAAATTCTGTCTCCCATTCCCTCCATTCTCCTAACCCACACCTCAACATCTCTCTCCTGGACCATCACGCCAGCCTCCCCTCTGCTCTCCCTGCACACTGAGAGGTGAGTAACATACACACACGGGAGACCCCGAAAGCTCCCAGGTGCCCACAGGACAATGCACAGCTGGATTCTCCCAGGCAGGGCAGGTCCTGGAAGGCAAGAAAGCCATGTGGCCCAGGGATCTCGTGCTCCTCAGAAATCATCCCCTCATGTCCTCATCAAAACCGAAATGCACTCTGAGCCCCATTATGTGCTGTGCTCTGGGAACATGGGGACAAATGAGCCCTGTCCCCTTTCCATAAGTAGTGGAGAAACAGAAAAGGAAGAGGTGACAGTGATCCAGCATTAAAATGGTCTGTCCACAAAAATCCTTTCTCCATAGGACAGCATGGTCATCTTTAAATAAGTAAATGCCCTGCTAAAGCTCTCTAGTGGTTTCCCACCACACAGTGAAACCTAAATTCCTGGTCCTGTTTGTTCTGGCTAGCCTGCTTCCTGGGTCTCAGTGATCTTCCATCACTCGCCCTCCTTTCTTCTCAGACACAGCTCAGGCTTTGATGTGAGCTAACCTGCCTGCAGTGCTTCAGCACTGCCAATTTTACTGTGCATCACATTATCTTATTGTACGCCTCGCCCAGCACCCATTTCTGATGTTTGTTTGTTTGTCTACTTGTTTATGTCTCTCTCCCACTAGAACCTGGTCGCTCAGAGCAGGACCTGTATGTCTGAAGTAACACCATACCTGCAGTGCCTAGTGCAGTGCTGGCCCAGCACACCAGTGCTCAACAATGTGCGCTGAAAGGCTGAATGAGAGCCGCCAAAGGGTGGTGAAGAGCCACGGAAGGGTTTTATTTTCTTTAATGTTTTTTCCTTTATTTATATAGAGATAGGGTCTTGCTATGTGTCCTAGGCTGCTCTCAAATTCCTGGGCTCAAGCGATCCTCCCGCTTGGCCTCCCAAATTCTTGGGATTACAGGCATGAGCCACTATGCCTGGCCCATGGAAGGGTTTTAAAGTAGAAAATGGCTTGGTCTGGTTTGTGCTTTAGAAAGGATGCGTAGAAAGGGAGAGCCTGGAGGAGCTGGGGAAGGAGGCCTGATGCAATAGTCCAAGGAGAATAAACAGCTTTGAGAGACACTGGGAGGTAAAATCAACAGGACTTGTAGACGGGGGTGGGAGTAAGGTAGGGAGGTGTCAGGGATGACTCCCTGGTTTCGGGCTTGGGCAACCATTCACTGACATGGGGACACCGGAGGAGGAACACGTTTGGGGCTTGCCAAGTTTGAGGTGTTCACAGGACAGTCAGATGGAGGTGTTGGGAGGACAGTTGCATTCCCCTCTCCCTGGCACAGCAGGGTGAACTTTAAAGATGTAGGTATGAAGGGGAGGGCTGAACCTCAGAAGAGAGGTCAGGCCTGTCGTCTCCTCTCACAGGAACACAACTGGGGCCCACTAACTTATCCCGGAGGCAGGGCCAGCTAGGGAGGTGGCTGACACACGCTGCAGGGCTCGTCTTGGAGGAGCTGGGGTGCACATAACTCACCCTGGACTGGGACTGGAACCCAGGAGTTGCCCCACCTGCTCCTCGGATGTGGACAACCCCTCAGGGACACAGCGCCCTGGCTTCATCTGTGCGGGCACACAGCGTGCCCACACTTGGCTCATGCAGACCTGGGGAGAACCAGGTGAGAGGATGGAGGGCTGAGCGCAGACACCGCTGCCCAAACCTGACCGCCAGCCCCGCCTGAGGTCCCGCTCACCGAGTGGCCTTCGCAGGTGGCCCGCGTTTTGCGACACTGAGCGGCGCTCAGGTGGGACCGCGTCTACCCTCCCCAGTCCCCGCCCTGCTGGGGGCGAGGACAGAGAGCAGGGGGCGCACGGCGCTGCCCCTCCCGGGCCTCCGGCTGACCCCCACGCCCAGCAGCCGCAAACCCTTTCCCCAGCTGTGCCCCTCAGCTATTTCCCCGACCTCGGTTGGGTCCTCCGGCGGCCCCTTGGTCCCGTCCGCGCCTTCCGCCGAGTCCCCGCCCCCGCCGGGTACCTGCGGTCGCTTTTCCGGGAGGCCGCCTCCTTCCAGGTGGTCAGAAAGGCCATGGGCTCGGACGCGGGCGCGGGCGGCCCCCCGCGGCTGCGGCGGCGGCGGCAGTGGCGGCTACGGTGGCAGCACCTGGACGGGGCGGGCAGGGCGGGACCCGTGGCTCCTCCCCGCCCTGGACCGGCGCCTCCCTGCCCCAAAGTGGAAGGGCGTAGGTGTCCCTGGAGCGGGCCTGAGGTCCCTAGGCAAGCCCACTCCCACCCAGGACTAGAAAGGACTCCGAACACTCCGAAACCCCTCACTGGGCACCAGGAGAAACGGAGCTCCAGGCTTTGTCCAAGGTCACAAGGGGGCCAGCCGCCGGTCTCCCACTCTGTCCAGATCCCAGCCTCCAAACTGAAGGGGCCGCACGATGGCCTTACCAGGGTCCCTGCGGGACATAGCAGCACCACTGACCCTGTTCCCTCCTCCCTACATGCAGAGCCAGTTTTTCTAGGGCCTCACCTGAATGGGGTCAGAGGCTCGGGACTGAGTCAAATGCTGGGCACAGAGCACCAGCCGCAGGGGACTGATAGGCAGGGAAGTGGAGAGCAGCTGTCTGGGCCTGAGGGTGGAGGCTGCAGGCCAGGCCAGGCCCTGGAGTGACCCACTTCACCGACTTCTGAGTCCAGTCCCCCGTGACAGGATGGGGGACAGAGGAGAATGAGCCACAGCTCCATCTCCATATTTTATCTTAGGCCGTGTACATTTTTTTTTTTTTTTTTTTCTGATATACTGATTTATTTTCTTTGTTTTTTTTTGTTTTTTGTTTTTTTTGGCTGTGTACATTTTTGGTTTTTATTTTAAATTACCACCACCAAGCAGAATCAGCTCTGGAGCAAGGGGATCCCCGGCATGCAGTCCAGGGGCTTTTATGGGAGGCCCAACTAAGGACACAGAGTAGGGGAGCACCGTGAGGAGTCATTTGAGAAGGCCTGCTCCAGCTCTGGTGTGAAGAATGGATTCAGGGACCCCTGGAGACTTAGCTCATCAGAGAAGGTGGGGGGCGGAACACAGGGCAGGGGCAGGGTGGTTAAGGCCCATTTTTGTTTCCTTCTGAGCTGGGTCTGTATCCTAGGTGCTTGTGCAACACAAATCTTGTGTCCAGTAAGTGGTGACTGGTTCTCACATGTCAGGTGTTCTCTCATGTGTCAAGCCCTGAGCCAGGCAGTTTACACCAATTCTTATTTATCTACATCTTATTACATACTCACTTATCCCCATTTTACAGTTGATGAAACAGGTTCAGAGGGGTGAACGACCTTTCCTGAAACCAATTTGTGAAGTCAGGTCTTACACCCAGGTTTCTCTGCCCAATCTGGTGTTTTCCTCCCACCCTGCCTATGAACCATGGGTGGGCTGAGCACGGAGCGGGAGGCCCTGGGCAAAGCTGCCCAGAGGGCAGAGGCTCCAAGGACCATTTGGGCAATTTCTCTCACTCTTCCCTGGTAGGCAGCAGAGAACATACGATCTTTCACTCTTTCAGTCATATCATGGTTTTTGCAGATCAACAAGGGCCCGAGAATGCTGCTTATCTTATCACAAAGCTAGAGCTTCTAAATCTGGAAATTCCAGTTACAGTATGCCCAGGGATCCAAACCCCTTAGTCCAGAGCCTTGTCCAGCTTGGCCAGCACTAGGCACTTAGATAATAGCCAACTTTCTCCTGGGTTCACAGGCAAGAAGAGGCACAGGACCTTAGAAGCCTGACCTCCTATGGGTCCAGAGCCCAGTTTACTGTTAAAAGGATTAATCTCACCGAGCCTCTCAGCCCACAGCCAGCACCACTTCCACCAGGAAGCCATCCAGGATCTCCCCATTGGAGCAGTCTCTCCCTTTTCAGAGGTTACATTTTAATCTGTCTCCCTCACAGCATTTAGTATTACGTATTTTACAATCCTTGTATACGTTATTCACAATGGTACTTCAGATTTCTCTCTGAAGGTGGAGACAGTATCTCGTGTCTTCTACAGAGCCCAGCACTATTGCTGTACATAGTAGGTACTCAATGGTGAGTAAATAAAGAAGGAACTAATATCTATTAAGCTTCTACCCAGTGACAGGCACTATGCAGAGAGCCTTTACATGTCTATCTCTAATCTAGACAACTGTTTTAAGAATATCTGGGTCAGAAGTTTAGAAATGTTCCTAAGATCAAATCAGGAGGTGGGATTCAATCCCCGGGTTCTTAACCTTCAAGGCTTCTTTCTTCTTCTTCCTCATCTGTTTAGAATTATGTCACTTGGGCACTATTTTAAACTCTTCACATGTGCCAACGCATTTAATCCTCAAAATAATCCTAACATGTATGTTCTTTTACAATCCCAATTTTATAGTTGAAAAAGTGAGGCAGAGAGGAATTAATTTGCTCAAGATCACACAAACTAGTTAAGTGGCAGAGCTAGAACTCAACACACACAGCCCGACTTGAGGGTCTGTATCTTAACCCCAGCCCTAGCTTTCCTGCCACGCAAGTTATTAGGTGCACAAAGCATTTACGAGCCACTTTTTCAAGCTTACTTTGAATCATGTAATAAACCCAAGGTAGAACAGGTTTTATTCTTCCCATCCTCCCTTCCACTGGAGCCACACTGCTTAGGTTAAAATCTTGGCCCCACCACTAGGTATCCACACAACCAGGTAAGTTACTCCACCTCTTTGTGTCTGTTTTCTTATCAGTAAAATGAGGATAATAGCACCTATTACAACGGTTGTTGTAAGGATTAAGTTAATGCAAGCACAACAGAACAGTGCTGGACACATAGTGTGTGTTACCTGCACCTCCTATAGTGATAGTTTTATCCAGAATCAGAGGGCAATGAAGGGTTCTATATAAATGAACTTCCAAGATAACTGAAGTTTATCCTCTTTATTCAGATTCACATTTTCCGAAAATGTATTGTTACCTCTTCTTTTTAAACATGGGCATGGCAGCTCTTAGTGAATATCTGCCATGTAACAGAAACCATGACTTTGTATCCATCATCTTTTTTTTCAGAGTGTCTCGATCTGTTGCCCAGTCTGGAGTGCAGTGGTGTGATCACAGCTCACTGCAGCCTCGAACTCCTGGCTTCAAGTGATCCTCCCACCTCAGTCTCCTGAGTAGCTAGGACTTCAGGTGCACGTCACCATGCCTGGCTAATTTTTAAATATATATATACTTTTTTGTAGAGACAGAGTGTTGCTATGTTGTCGAGGCTGGTCTGGAACTCCTGGAATCAAGCAATCCTCCTGCCTGGGCCTCCCAAAATTCTGGGATTACAGGCATGAGCCACCACACCCAACCTGTATCTATCATCTTTAATCCTGGCAACAACCCTGTAAGGGAACTGTTATCCCTGAGGACCACAGAGGTTAACAGATTTACCCAAAAACACACAGCTAGGAAATGGTAAGACCAGAATTTAGGCCCATGTTCATAAAACTCCAAGGTCTAGATTCCCTCTACAAGGCCAGGAACTTGCTCAGGAAGCTGAGATGCATCAGGGTTTTCTTTTGCTTGTATGTGGTTAAGGCAGCATGCTACAAGGGAGCAAGGGTGGAGGGCTCCTTACCTGCTTCTACCCATTCTAGGTCCAGAGTTTTGATTCAATTAAGTACAGCCTCTACCCCATCCAGGTCTCTGTATGTCACAGTGCCTAGAAGGATCTTTAACTCATGTAGAGGCCCACAATCTGGAGGAGAACAAATCAGGGTTGTCTCAGTCCTGACAAGTCCAATCATCATTAAAAGGCCCACAGGCTGAGCAAGCAGTTCAGTTCAGTCTCTCCTGTGTGTCTTACAGAGCCTCGGAGGGGTGTGGGGTCTCCTCTGTGCTCAATGAGGGCCTGGGTTGCTGAGTCTTGCACACCTGCTCTTAAGAGCAGTCCTTTGAGCATACGTAGCCACAGAGAGCAAAAGGCAGTCCAGTGTGGTAGAAGAGTAAGTTTCACAGCTGAGGCATCTGGGTTGGAACCTGGCTTGTCCAGCTGTGAACCTTTCCTAGGTTGGGGTTTCTTGGCCAAATTGCTTCCATCTCTCTATACCTTATATTTTCTATTTAAGTGTCATAAGGAATAAATTATACATTTATTAAGAACCTTAGTGCCAGGCTCAGAGAAGGTCCCCAGTAAGTGTCAGCTTTTTCCCATTTCTTTTCCTTCCCACAAACTAACTCAATCAAGTTCTGACTCCAGAGGAAACAGGATGGAGAGGCTGTAACTAAGCCCTTAGGTCTTGGGCAGCTGCACACATTCCATACACTTAGTGCAGTGAGGAGAGAAAAATGGGTGAGGTCTTTCTGTAGTTTTCCCCACTCCCATGAGATAATCTTTTATATCATTCACCTGGATACATAACTTTAGGACCTACACTCCTTTGGAGAGATTGTAAAAAATAAATGGCTTTCAAACATTTTATCTTGTGACCCAGTACATATTCAATAATGAATTCTATTTCATGATTTTAAAAATGATGCTCATTAACATACTGAAAAATTTACATATAATGGATCAAAGCAAAGATATGCAAAGTCACCCTAAAGAGGCATTATAGTTACCCAACTAGTCAAACCAGACTGTAACCTGATTAAAGATATTAATCTGAAAAATGCGTCCATGAGAGGGGCCCAGGCATCCCTGGCTGCAGAGATCAAGCAGTGCCTCAGAGGCAGGAGGTATCCAACCACCAGCAAGGGAGGAGTCATGTTCAACCAATTGTGGGCACTCCAAGTCCTGTGGCAACTTTATTTTTACTGGAAAGTGACATTCGGGTCTTTATATCAGTCCCTGTGAAATTTCTTAATAGAGATCTGTCTCCATTTTATTGATGAAAATCAGGTTTCTAAACTTGAAGGTCAGACCTTGGACCAGGCTTAATTCACTCAAATAATGAATGCTACTTAAATGAGGCCTCCTAGGAGACTGCTGGCCTTTTCCAGTGAACACAGCCCTAACATCAAATGATGCGGCCTTGTGGGAGCTGTGCTTCTAACAAAAAATCCCAACAGTCACCATGTATGTTTTTAGTAATGCTAGTAAGGAACAGAATACTATGTTCTGGGGACACCTTCCCCAATCCTCTCAGCTAGAACTATTATCTCCCTTCTCTGGGGATCTCAGCAATCCTACGGTATCCTCAGTACCCAATGCTGTGAAATTATGTGAGTAGATGCCTATCTTTCCTACTATACCACTAATGGCAAGGCCCTCATATGAGTCTTCTCTGTCCCTGGCCCAGCACACAACAGATCTTAGCAAAGGTCAATAGAATAATGACTTTCTCACTGTGCATTTTCAAAACTAAGACAATAGAGACCTTTCTGGAAGTAAAAGGTACATTATAGATCCATGCATAGAAGAAAAAAAGTAACTTAATGTATCTTTTTTTTTCTTCAGCAGAACAGAGTAATTGAAAACGGATTTTTGAGTCAGACTGCTTGGGTTTTTTTGGGTTTTGAGACGGAGTTTCACTCTTTTGCCCAGGCTGGAGTGAAGTGGCATGATCTTGGCTCACTGCATCCCCCACCCCACCCACCCCCTGCACCTGGTTCAAGCAATTGTCCTGCCTCAGCCTCCCAAGTAGCTGGGATTATAGGCGCCCGCCACCACGCCCAGTTAATTTTTTTTGTAGATTTAGTAGAGATGGAGTTTCGCCACGTTGGCCAGGCTGGTCTGGAACTCCTGACCTCAGATGATCCACCTGCCTTGGCCTTCCGAAGTGCTAGAATTACAGGCGTGAGCCACTGCGCTCAGCCAACTGCCTGGGCCTGGGTTTGAATCCTAGCTCTGGCGCTTTTTAGCTCAGTGGTCTTGGACAAATTATTTAACCTCTTTGTACCTCTCAGTCTTCTCATCTGTAAACTGGGGATATGGAGGTTAAATTAATCATTATATATAAAGTACTTTAAATAGTACGGGGCACTAAGTGCTATATAAGTGCTAACTTGCAATTATTATTTTTATGTATTTTTTTGGAGACAGAGTCTCACTGTCACCCAGGCTTGGAGTACGGTGGCATGGTCTTGGCTCACTGCAGCCTCCATCTCCACGGTTCAAGCGATTCTCCTGCCTCAGCCTCACGAGTGTAGCTGGGACTACAGGCGTGCGTCACCATGCCCAGCTAATTTTTGTATTTTTAGTAGAGCCGGGGTTTCACCATGTTGGCCAGGCTGGTCTCAAATTCCTGACCTCAAGTGATCTGCCCACCTTGGCCTCCCAAAGTCCTGGGATTACAGTCGTGAGCCACGGTGCCCAGCCTGCAATTATTATTTTCAAAAACTGTCTATCCATAAGAAAGATTAGAGGTTACCAAGAAGCAGAATCCACAGGTCAAGTGTAGAATGACAAGATGCAACAGCACTGCAGAGTAAATGAATGGATTTAATAAAACCGGCAAACAAAAGAGACTTAGAAGTTATCATCTACTCTAGTGGTTCTCAAACTGAGAGGCCCCTGAGTCAACATCACCATCATCTGGGAACCTGTTAGAAATGTAAATTCGGGGGTCCAACTCTACAACCTACTGAATCAAAAACTCTGGGGCTGGAGTCCAGCAATCCGTAGTTTGACACGTCCTCCAGGTGATCCTATTGCTTGCTAAATTTTGAGTACTCCTTTCCCCTTACCACCTACATCTAATCAGACCTCAAGACCTGTTAATTCTCCTAAATCTTTCTCAAATTGGTCCCCTTCTCTTAGTCTCCAGCCACAACCACATTTTAAGTTCTTACCATCTCACCTGCATGACTGCAACAATCTTTCACCTGCTCTCCCTGCCTTACCTGATTTTCTTCTCAGGCAATTCCCCAAATCACCACCAATGAAATCTTATGAACACAAACACCTCAGTCTTTTGCCCACAAACCTACACTCTAGTCACACTGAGCTACTTCGAACTCTTCAAAACTTACTCTGCCTTTCCCTTTTTATGTACTCTTTCCAGAGCCTTGTCAGTACTGATAAATTACTTTTCATTTTTTCTAGCCTTTTGGTTTTAAATGTTGTATTTAAAACAAGGTTGGGCTGAGCCTATAATCCCAGCACTTTGGGTGGTTGAGGAGGGAGGATCACTTGAGTTCAAGACCAGCCTGGGCAACAAAGTGAGACCTCTATCTCTACTAACTAACTAACTAACTAACTAGGTCCAGTGGCATGCATTTATAGTCCTAGCTACTTGGGAGGCTGAGGCGGGAGGATCTCTTGAGCCCAGGAGTTCATGGTTACAATGAGCTATGACTGTGCTACTGCACTCCAGCCTGGGCAACAGAGTGAGACTCTGTCTCTACAAAAAAAGAAAAACTAAAAGCAAGGCTGGCTACTCCCCCCATATACTTATCACTTATGATAACACTAATAATCGTTAAGTGCTTTCATGTGTCAGAAACTGTTCTAAACTCTCATACGAGTTAAATACAAGAATGAATGGGAAAATGTTTTATAAGATGCCATGTATATGTTTATTACAGTAATCCTCAAGAACAGCGATTACATAGATTATTTCATTTGTGACACTGCTCCTCTGACTACTCATCATTAACAGGAATACAGAGTAGTGGTTAAAACTCTGGAGCCCATCTCCTAGGTTCAAATTCCAGCTCTGCCACTTACTAGCTGCATAACTGTGGCCTAGTTTGGGTTCCTCTTCTGTAAAATGGCGAAGATAATAGTACCTATACCTTTCATGGTTACTATTGTGAGGATTAAATAAATTAATAGTAAAGCATTTAGGATCATGCCTGGAGCTTAGTAAATGTTATTTATTATTATTTATCATGTCCTGTTCCTACCACTTCCTATAAGTAAATTTTTTTTTCTTCCACACAAAATAAAACAAAGCATGGTAAACTGAAAAGAGTATCATGCTTAGGATCAGACCGACCAGGGTTCAGTTCCTGGCTCATCTTCTCATCAGCTGGATGATCTGAAGCACATTATTTTAACATTTTTGAGCCTCAGTTTCTCCATTTCTAAAACAGGGGATAACAATATCTACTACTTAGAGGTATTGTGAAGATTAAACAAGAAAAGAGAAAACACACATAAAATGCCTAGTAAAGTGCTTCATATATAATGTACATTCAACAGCCAATGGCTCTTTTCGCTATTAGTAATATTGTGGTTAAATTTATTTAAAATAAATAATAAAAAGCTATCAAAGCTAAATCCTTTAAAACAATCCCGTGAGTTAAGTACTGTGATGTACATTAGATGAGAAAAATGAGGTTCAGGGAGGCTAAATAATTTTCTCAAAATCATCTTTACATTACATCCTCAAAAATGGCAGAAACAGATTCAGTCCCAGTACTGTGAGTTTATTAGAACACAGAGCCTTCCAAAAGTCTATGTCACTTTTTTTTTTTTTTTTTTTTAATGGCGTCTTGCTCTGTTGCCCAGGCTGGGGTGCAGTGGCACAGTCTCGGCTCACTGCAACCTCCGCCTCCCAGGCTCAAGCTATTCTCCTGCCTCAGCCTCCCAAGTAGCTGGGATTACAGGCACCTGCCACCATGCCTGGCTAATTTTTGTATTTTTTATTAGAGACAGGGGTTTCACCGTGTTGGCCAGGCTGGTCTTGAACTCCTGACCTCAGGAGATCCACCCACCTTGTCCTCCCAAAGTGCTGGGATTAGTTTTTTTTTTTTTTTTTGAGACAGGGTCTTGCTCTGTTGCCTAGGCTGGAGCACAGCAGCACAACCCCAGCTTCTTGCAGCCTCACTGGGCTCAATTGATCCTCCCACCTCAGCCTCCAGTAGCTGGGACTACAGGCATGCACCACACCTGGCTTTTTTTTTTTTTTTTTGTAGAGATGGGGTCTCACCATGTTGCCCCAGGCTGGTCTCAAACTCCTGGGCTCAAGTGATCCTCCCACCTCAGCCTCCCAAAGTGCTGGGATTACAGGCATGAGCCACTGTGCCCAGTGACAAATTCTTTTTTCTTTTTGAGACGGAGTCTCACTCTGTCACCCAGGCTGGAGTCCAGTGGTGTGATCTCCGCTCACTGCAACCTCTGCCTCCCGGATTCAAGCAATTCTCCTGTGTCAGCCTCCCGAGTAGCTAGGACTATAGGTGCAAGCCACTATGCTCATCTAATTTTTTCGCATTTTTAGTAGAGACAGAGTTTCCCCATGTTCGCCAGGTTGTTCTCGAACTCCTGACCTCAGGTGATCTGCCCACCTCAGCCTCCCGAAGTGCTGGGATTACAGGCGCGAGCCACTGCGTCGGGCCTACAAATTCTTATTCAACACATATATACAAAGCCACATATGTTTTAGGCACTGTCTTTATGCATATACATTTCATTTCTTTCATAAAAGACATGAAAGACTTCTATATTCCAGAAGGCAGAAGCTTGGGTACTCTAGCTTTACAAGTAAAATAGCACAGGCAGGCAAAAGGACATGATAACCAAAAATAATAGTTTACATTTATTATTTATTCTATACCAGGTGCTGTCCCAAACCCTTTACACGTATTAATCTGTGCTGATTGTATATAGCTACTCCTCCTTGGACACAGCATGGACATAATCAGAGGACCATGCAAAACTCCACTGCAAATTAGATATATGGATAGGATTCTTTATTATTACTTAAATGTTACTGTTCTCATAATTACAGGCTACAACTTAGAGGTCTGAAACTTTAAGAGAAAATTCTATAATAAAGAGAGCTCAAATAAACATGAATCAGTATGTAGAAGATGTTTAAAACTTTGTAAGTAGTGCCACTTAGCTCTGGGCAATACTTATCTGTCCTTTTCAAGCACAGGCCCTGGAGCCAGAGTCAACAACATAAAATACCACAAACGACTCTAAGACTTTCATCCTACACAAGCGAGCACATACATATACATATATATTTATATAATATATACATACTTTAACATTATATTGGTCCACAGAGTATACACATTTTAACAAAAGATAAAAATCTATGTAATCCAGTTAAACATACATAAGATTAGGATACATTTATTACATTGAAAGTGGGTGTTTATAAGTTATAGATATTTATTATTTTCGAGTTTTTTTTTTTTTTTTTTTTTTTTTTGAGACGGAGTCTTGCTCTGTCGCCCAGGCTGGGGTGCAGTGGCCGGATCTCAGCTCACTGCAAGCTCCGCCTCCCGGGTTTACGCCATTCTCCTGCCTCAGCCTCCCGAGTAGCTGGGACTACAGGCGCCCACCACCTCGTCCGGCTAGTTTTTTGTATTTTTTAGTAGAGATGGGGTTTCACCATGTTAGGCAGGATGGTCTCGATCTCCTGACCTCGTGATCCACCCGTCTCGGCCTCCCAAAGTGCTGGGATTACAGGCTTGAGCCACTGCGCCCGGCCTCGAGTGTTTTTTTAATTAAAAAAATTTTTGAAGCATTTCCAACATTTGCTCATTTTCCCAGTGCAAAAGAAAGTTGTTCAAGTCAACTTACCTTTATCCTAAGGAGTTTAAGAGGAAAAAAACAAACGAAAATACCACCTATCGCAACTCCCAATACTTAACTTCTCAGTCAAATTTTGCAGAAAATCCTTAGGTCACTGGATTCGTTTATCAAAATTAAAGCCTTGTGATTATGATTCAGCCCTTGCTTCATATGTATGACTTTTATGCAGAAATGTTTCTATTTACAAAGGTAGAAAAAAGTTATTAGCAGTGCAAGACACTGGTTTAAAGTTTGTTTTAAACTGTAGGAGTCCAATTGTGTAATGGAAAGAAAACAAGCACCATTTGAAGAAGAAATGAATTGGATACTTTGAAATTTATTTATAGGCTAGGCAATAAGTTACTCAGATTAACACAGATCAATACCACCTTGACTTGGTGACCCAGATAATTCTAATTAGATTTTAGGTGCATTTTTCTTTATCTTGGTATTCAATACATCATCTAAGTCAGTAACCATGTTAAACAAAATTAAAATGACAAGTTACAGCTTACTTCACAGTCTATTTCAAATTCAGCTTGTCCACTAGGTCGGTTTTACAGGAGTGGTCTTTTAACACGTGAAGAGTTTTGATAATCTGGCAGGTCTCTTCTCTCCCAATTAAACAAACAAGAGTTTTGTTGCTAGCTTGACAATTTTATAGGTGAAAAACATGAAGTGAGTAAATAAACTAAACCACAAAGATGGACAAAAAGCAATATGATATAAAACATATCACTTTTTTTCCTATTTGTATTCAGTGAAAGTTTTTACATTTCAAGTAAATGAGCCTTCATTTAAAAAAAAAAAAAAAAAACAAGTATATATGAAAAATTAAAGTACCTTCCAGTTCTAGCTTGCTGAAGTTTCTTCTGCAAAAGTACAAAAATAAACCCACTAAGAACTAAACAGGACAGGGCCACGGCAAAGGCAGAATGGCTGCCATGTTAAGACTTTTGCTTGCCTTATACTGATGGGTATATTTTAGGTGATAAATTTTCTCCACTATCTAGCACTTAAAATGAACATTTTCTTACAAACTTTATTTGTAAGAAACTAATTTTTATTAATTAGCAAACACACCGAGAGGTATCTGTTGATCTAAAATTCTCTAAATCCAGATAAATCTTTAAAAAAATTTATTTCACACATGAGGCTTTAATATTTTTAGTTAGGAAAAGATCGAATCTGAGGCTATAATGGTTCAACCTAAAGTGTCCCTTTTCCATACTGGAGTAAATCTGTGCAAAATATTTTTCCTTGTCTCTAAAAAACAAATTAAGTAGTATTTTTACTATAAGGAAATTTAAAAATGCACTTTAGCCAATTTGCACCAATCATAAAAGAAGTAAGATATTCTTTCCCTTATTCTCACTCAACCATTCCAATCAGGGGAGAATACTGCAAACTTTAAGAACCTCACTGGCTATCATCAGAATAACTACAGAACAGCGTAGTGCAGGGTGAAACTATTTCTCTATATTCCAGAAAGCAGAAGCTTGGGTGCTCTAGCTTTACAAGTAAAATAGCACAGGCAGGCAAAAGCTCACAGTAAATGTATACCAGAACAGGGGCCAGGGGCCTAAGTGAAGGTGAATTTGTCTGACTGGGTTACGGCTTTTATAAGAAAAAAAAAGACAAATCTGTAATGAAGAAAAAAAAAATCCTAAAATTTTGTCACATTTACAGGAATCTCAAACCTTTTGTATTCCCATGCTCACAGGTAGTTTTGATACACATTGTAAATAGTTTCAGTATTCAGGAAGAAGAGTACTATATTGTTGCCAAAGAACAAGAGAATTCTTCATGCTTCTGATATCTCAGATTTGCTGAGTGCAATAGCCAGTTCTAAGTCTTCTTGTTCTTGCTGATTTAGTCGGGCAAGCCTCTGCTCTTCTTCTCTCTCACTTTCCCTTTTGGCCCATTCGATCATGTCTTCCTCAGAGGGATACTGCCATTTAAAAGATCGATGAACAAATGAATAAATAAATGAGTAAAGCAAATAAAAAGGAGGAAATAGTTTTTACAAAAGGACATTAACTTGTTTCACCTGAAGGACTCTGGAAATAGTCTGGTTACTTGTTAATTCTTTTTTTTTTTTTTTTCCTGAAAACATGTTTAATATTATTAAACCGTAGTTTAATTTAAAAAATTAATTCAATCTATAGACAGAATATAAAACTAAATGTTAAAAATATCACTAGGCTAGATGTGATGGCTCATGCCTATAATACCAGCACTTTGGAGGCCGAGGCAGGTGGATCACCTGAGGTCAGGAGTTCGAGACCAGCTTGGCCAACATGGCAAAACGCCCTCTCAACTAAAAATACAAAAATTAGCCGGGCATGGTGGCGATGCCTATAATCCCAGCTACTTGGGAGGCTGAGGCACAAGAATCACTTGAACCCAGGTGGTGGAGTTTGCAGTGAGCTGCAACTGCACCAACTGCACTCCAGCCTGGGTGACAAAGTGAGATTCCATCTAAAAAATACATATATATATATAAAAAATATATATATATATAAAATGTTATATATATATCACCAAAAAAAGTAGAAATGCTTATAGTAGATTAGAAGATTTAAAAACAGGAGAGGGCTAGCCTTTTTGATCTAATGTAATGTAAAACATTTACTACTTCAACTTTACTGAGACCCTCACATGATAAATCATTTTTAACTTAATCCCACTGGTAGTTTCCTAACCCTTAATGTATAGAAAAGCTAAGAAGCAAAACAAAAAAAAGCTGATTTTGCTATATATCATATTAAAGTATTGGGTATATAAGCAAGATATGATGTAAACCTAATCTTTTTTTTTTTTTTTTGGAGACGGAGTTTTGCTCTTGTTGCCCAGGCTGGATGCTATGGCACAATCTTGGATCACCACAACCTCTGCCTCCCGGGTTCAAGCGATTCTCCTGCCTCAGCCTCCCGAGTAGCTGGGATTACAGGCATGTACCACCATGCCCGGCTAATTTTGTATTTTTAGTAGAGATAGGGTTTCTTCATGTTGGTTAGGCTGATCTCGAACTCCTGACCTCAGATGATCCGCCCACCTTGGCCTCCCAAGAACCTAATCATATTTTATAAAAAGCATTTTGAGCCAGGCATAGTGGCTGACATCTGTAATCCTAGTACTTTGGGAGGCCAAGGTGGGCCAATTGCTTGAGCTCAGACGTTCAAGAAGTTCATCTTGGCAACATGGCAAAACCCTGTCTTTACAAAAAGATTAGCCAGGTATGGTGATGCACATCTATAGTCTCAGCTACTTGGGAGGATCACCTGAGCCTGGGAAGTTGAGGCTGCAGTGAGCTGTGATCATATCACCGCTCTCCAGCCAGATGGACAGAGTGAGCCAAAAAAACAAAAAGAAAAAAAAGCATTATGAAGATTTCTCCAGGCTTTGGCAACTTTTAGACCAGTCTAAATAAAATCTTAACACTCATAATTATTACGTTGGGGAAACATTTTTATCTACCCCAAACAGCAACCTTGGCAAATACTAAATTAAAAAATTCTAATTGGTTTCAAGTCTTGTCACACAGAAAATCCTTCATGAAAGGATGAAATAAAATACCTTGTCAGGCTTTTGAAATGGTAGTTTTTTTTCCCTAGGGAATTAAGCAAAACTTTGAAATGTGTAACACTTAACACATGTTTTACAATGAAAAAAGAAGCTGTTTTTTATTATACTATACTGAGAGTTTGGAGCAAAATGCCTCAGCTGTTGTTCAGCCTCCTTCCAACCAGATTTGTTGTTGTTGTTGTTGTTTTGAGACGGAGTCTCGCTCTGTAACCCAGCTTGAGGACAGCGGCACTATCTCAGATCCTGCAACCTCCACCTGGGGCTTAAGTGATCCTCCCACCTCAGCCTCCCTAGCTGGGATTACAGGCCTGCGCCACCACGCCTGGCTAATTTTGTATTTTTAGTAGAGATGGGGTTTCACTATGTTGGCCAGGCTGGTCTCACACTCCTGACCTCAAGTGATCCACCCTGTCTGGCCCCAACCAGATTTTGACTTGCTAAAACCATACTTAAGATATTAAATGCCATGAACTACCACAGGGTTATTTTACACTAAGAGAATTATAACCCCCTAAAAAGGCCAATTTTTGATTCTCTGCTTGAAACAAATCAAATTCCATCTAATGAAAGGTAAGTTGGGCCAGGCACGGTTGTTCACAACTGTAATCCCAGCACTTCGGGAGACCAAGGCAGGTGCATTGCGAGGTCAAGAGATCGAGACCATCCTGGCCAACATGGTGAAATCCTGTCTCTACTAAAAACACAAAAATTAGCTAGGTGTGGTGGCGCATGCCTGTAGTCCCAGCTACTTGGGAGGCTGAGGCAGGAGAATCGCTTGAACCTGGAAGGCGTAGGTTGCAGTGAGCTGACATTACGCCACCGCACTCCAGTCTGGCGACAGAGCAAGACTCTGTCTCAAAAAAAAAAGGAAAGTCAGGCTGGGCACGACAACGGCTCACACCTGTAATCCCCAACATTTTGAGAGGCTGAGGCGGGTGGACCACCTGAGGTCAGGAGTTCAAGACCAGCCTGACCAACATGGAGAAACCCCGTCTCTACTAAAAATACAAAATTAGCCAGGTGTGGTGGCACATGCCTGTAATCCCAGCTACTTGGGAGGCTGAGGCGGGAGAATCGCTTGAACCCGGGAGGTGGAGGTTGTGGTGAGCTGAGATCATGCCACTGCACTCCAGCCTGGGCAATAAGAGCAAAACTCCATCTCAAAAAAAAAGTCTGTATAATTCTGACACTCCATTTTTACAATATTCAAAATATTGATTCCTGTTTTGCTCCTTCATATTCAAGAGAAGCCACCAGAACTTAGAGTACAGATTCAAAAGCTGGGAGCTCAGTCGTCTTAGTTGCATGCAGATTCTTTTTCGGAGACAGGGTCTGGCTCTGTCACCCAGGCTGGAGTGCAGTGGCATGATCATGGCTCACTGCAACCTCTACCACCTTAGCCCCCCAGGTAGCTGGGACTACAGATGCTTAAAGTACTTTGGTCTCTTAAAATGCTGGGATTACAGGCGTGAGCCACCATGCCCAGCCTGCATGCAGATTCTTGACTACCTCCTTTCTAACTAGAAATAGCTGCAGGGATAAAGCAACTGGTTGAATGTCCCAATGCTACATTGAGGAGGGACATATTAGGCAGAATTACCTGGCCACTAGATCTCCTGTTTCCAAAATCATCTCAAGGGCATAAGGTGATAAACAGAAGAAAATTCCTGTTTTATAGAACAGGCAGTGATAACGAAGGTTATTTTGCCTGAAAAAACTGGGAAACTGAAACTTTGTTACCCAGTCTAAGAATTTTACTTAAAAATAACTTGTTTTTACTGAATAATGATGGAATATATGACATTGCTTTATGTCCCTCTAGACTGATACCTCCATGGTTGGTGGCCCCATTTCTGTGATTTTATACGCCCTGCTTATGCTGTTATCATGGCACCCTTCCACTGTTTCTAATGATCTTCCTATTTTAGACATCTCTGAAAGAATGCAGAGTAAACATGAGAAGTTAGTGAATTAGATCTCTCCGAATAATTAAAGATTGTTTAAATCCTGACAACCATTTATTTATTTATTTCATAAAACTGGCATTTACATTTTTTAAAAGTGACTATATAAGTTTAATAGTTTTACTTTCTATTCAAATAATCTCTGGCCCTATCCTCTGATATAATATTTGCTGACTGGTCTCAGAAATCATTAAAACTTTATACACACATACACAGCTGCAAATGCACAAACTTATTACTGGCATTGTTAATCTAGTGGGCAGACATCAATGACTCTGTAATTGTTCATTAAGTCATCATCACCCATAACCATCCACAAAATAACAACTGTTAGGATTTTACTTATATTACCAAGACTAAGAGAAATATTTACAAAACAACTTGTATATATGACAAGAACTAAAACTACTAAAATCATTTGTGCAATGGAACAACCATAGAACTGTCAAAACAGGATCAAACAGAGGTATTTCTTGGGGGAAGAACGAAAGATTATTTTTAGTATCTTGGTAAATTTAGTTAAAATGATGCAAACTTGGCAGACTCCAAAATAATCTTTGAAAACTCTTCAAAGATTTTTCCCCCAAAAAACTTATTCATAGTACTTACAGCACTGAAGTTGGCAAAATTGCTTGGATCAGCCTCTCTATTGGTAGTGGTAGTAGCAGAAGAAGTGAATGGATCACAAAACATTTCAGGATCTTTTTCTTCGGGGCTATCATTGCCTGGGAAAGGCTGAAATGGATCATTCAGTTTAAAGGGATCAGGAGAATCCAGTTTGTTGATGGATCTTTTCCCTGGATCAAAATCATCACAATTAATTCAACCAGTAAATACAGCAAATACAAGCACACAAGAACATGTACACAGATAGCATTAAAGTACCATGGGTAGAGGATGACTGAGTACCTAAAACACATTCTTGTCTTAAATGGCAACACCAACTATCTGTCCTCAAATTCTTCACACATGATCTCTCAAATAGATTCCAGCTATGTGCAGCTAATGAAACAAATAGCAAAGCAAGGATGGGCCAGGAATCATATTTTTGTCCAGAGATTGAATACCACCATCCCCCAGCCACAACCAAGCAGCATGTTCCCAAAAAGAGAGACGAATGGATTAAACAGAAGGAGAATAATAAAGAATAAAGACAGAAATGGCCTGCCTCTGCTGTTATAAACCTCAGCCTGATAACAGTTATCCACTAGTGGCAGTAAGAGCAAATGACCTCTGAAAAATGGGAAAATTCTTCTGATTTTTCTCTAGTTCTAGATACAATACCTAGGAGCATAAAATTTTAAAATTACTGTAGTAAAACCCTGCCAATTTTTTGTTATTTACTGTATTTCAAAATGAAGAAAAAATGTTTTGAAGCCCAGGGCCTAAATCTTTGTGGTTGCTGATCAAATAATCTCTGACCCAACAATAGTATTCTGTCCTATTAGTCACTCACTAATTCATTACCATTTTCAAACAAGTTCTCTAAGTCTTACTTAAACTTAGTACTTCTTGAAGAAAAGATAATAAAATTAGGGATCAAAATATCTCTAAATATATTTTTTTCCTAAAATGCATAAGCTGGTAATAGTAATCATAACACAACAGATTCCATCACTGTAGCTGCTTAGAAAAGATGCTCATATCTCAATGGATCCTTCCAATAATCCTGTGAAAGTAGGCAAAATTAGAATTGCTGCCAATATTTAACAGCCAACGGTCAGATATATGAAATTATACACTTAAGATCACAGTTAGGGAACATCCAGAAACAGAACCCAGATTTTTAGACTCCCAGTTCAGTGCTCTTTCCAACAAACCAGTCTTTTCCTTAATCTTTTTACAATGATATACAATCACTTGGTTGAAGATTCTGAGATTTAACAAAAGCACTAGCATATTATTTTACTTAAAATTTAAAAAAACAACCTCACTATTAGCATCATGCAAGTGTAAAAAGTGAAATGTGCAAATTAACCATTATTTATTTTTAAATATATTCTGGCAACCTCACTTCTAGAAATATATGACATAAGCTACTTTTCCTTAGAAGGAATCACTTAACTCATTTACCTGATTTTTCAACAGATTATCAGGTATTAACAACTGTACATGCAATCCTTTCAGTCAAAGAAAAAAAACTTACCTGCTCAAGACCATGGAAAGGTTATGATGAAAAGGCAGTATTAATCTGTAACTACTGAGACTGAAAATTTCCCAAGGAATGAGGTATGATTTTTTAAAAAATGTACTAAAATGTGTCTTCTCACATAATAGCCCAACAGCACTACAACTACTCAAGGAATTATCCTTTTACCCACTTATTATGACCTAAAAACAAAACAAACTTTCCTTTGTATAGTGCTAAACATATACATACACACACATACTAATCATACAAACAAAAAATAAGAGAAAAATCACTATTAGAAAAGAGTCTTGGCCAGGCATGGTGGCTCACACCTGTAATCCCAGCACTTTGGGAGGCCGAGGTGGGCAGATCACTTGAGGTCAGGAGATAGAGACCAGTCTGGCCAACATGGTGAAACCCAATCTCTACTAAAAATATAAAAATTAGGTAGGCATGGTGGATCATGCCTGTAATCCCAGCTACTCGGGAGGCTGAGGCAGGAGAATCCCTTGAACCCGGGAGGCAGAGGCTGCAGTGAGCTGAGATTGTGCCACTGCACTCCAGCCTGGGAGATAGAGCAAGTTTCCATCTCAAAAAAAAAAAAAAAAAAAAAAAAAAAAGAATCTTTTAAGTTAGCTAAAATACCATTTTCCTTCAAGAAAACCAATACTTTGTTTCAAATCACTATATTGCTGAATTCTGGATACTAAAGAGGCCATATATTCTCACATTAAAGGACTTAAGGAAGACTTTATATGTTACGGGAAAAGGACTTTGAAACAATCTTCTCTTAAATAAATTATAATTAAAACACCAAAGTACAGGAAACTGCTATTCAAATGGATAATCAATGAGTTTCTAAAAGGCAAAGAGATTTTCTTGACACTTTCCCTTTTCCATTTACTGCCTCTCTGAAATGATTAACTTAAAAAAAAAAAAAAAAAAAAGAAAAGAAAAACAGGTCTTAGCAGAAAGACAGCTCATGAAATGTACACATGCTGATCTCTTAGGTGCATGTCTGTAATTCGGCAGTTAGGTCAGAATGAATGACAGCAGGAAGCTTCTGACATATGTTTGACTTGTTTCATTTAAAGCCCTTTATATAAGTAAGCTCCACACAATACTTTTCAGAAAGAGAAAAGCCATGTAGTTGACTGAAGAAAAGTACCAAATCTCATACCAGGTGGTGGTGGGCAGGGTCTTGTTGGAGTTCCGACCTTTGGTGGTAGCGCTGGGGGTTCATCTTCACTTTTCACCGATGTTTCCTCAAATACATTTTTTGTAATCATTGCATTGCTTACAGAGCTCGATGTGGCTGAACTAAAAGGATCTTCATTGTTGACCTTTGTTTAAAAAGAAATGGTTATACATGGCTACACCAAGCAAACTGTGGTAGTCATGTAGCATTTAGAATAATGACTTAAGTATTATACAGTTTTATTTAATTCTGAGACCACTGTCATTTTAACCTTTGCATTCAGAGTCCAATGGGAGAAATTTTTGAAAAAAAGTTATTCTATATGAGTAGTGATTCTAATATCATTACTTATTAAGAGTAACAGATCAAACCAAAAAAAGTTCAATCTAGATTAAAAGTTTGTCAAGCTTCAGGAAATATTCAATGCAAAACCACCTGAGGCCCATTTTAAAGGGATTGAATGCCTTTCCACAAAGAATATCTGATCTAAATGGTAATGAAAGGAAAAAAAAAATGGATTCCATACTTCCTAATGAACTTAAATATGAGATTTAATACTAATGCAAAGAAAATGACATCTTGACAAACTATAAAGACAACCTGAAAGTCAATGGTTTCTTTTTTTTTTTTTTTTAAGAGGCAGGAGTCTCCTAAGTATCCTAAGCTGGAGTACAGTGGCACAATCATAGCTCACTGCAGTCTTGAACCCCTGGCTCTAGGGATCCTCCTGCCTCAGTTAGCCTCTTGAATAGCTAGGACTACATGCATGTACCAACATGCCTAGCTATTTTTTTATTTTGTAGAGATGGGGTTTTGTTATGCTGCCCAGTCTGGTCTTGAACTCCTGGGCTCAAGCAATCCTCTCATCTCAGCCTCCTAAGATGCTGGGATTACAGGCTTGAGTTACTGCAAAGTAAGCCTGAAAGTCAATTTTTTAAAGCAAACTGATCCCACGAAATAATTTTTTTTTTTTTTTTTTTTTTTGAGATGAGGTCTCACTCTAAGGTTGGAGTATAGTGGCACAATCTAGGCTCAACTGCGACTTCTGCCTTTTGGGCTCATGTGATCCTCCCACCTCAGCCTTCCGAGCAGCTGGGACTACAGGTGCGCACCACCATGCCTGGCCAACTTTTTGTATTTTTTGGTCAAGACGAGGTTTCGCCATGTTGCCCAGGCTGGTCTTGAACTCCTGAGCCCAGACAATCCACCTGCCTTGGCCTCTCAAAGTGCTGGGATAACAGGCATGAGCCACCGCGCCTGGCTGGAATGATAAATCTTAATGTGTGTCTGAAGACCCTGCCTTTCGAAAGTTAACAAAAGATTAACTTTTCTATAATGAATCATATACTTCACAATTTTACATTTATTTAGGCAATGCTCAACAGTGACATTTTGGGCTGGACATAACTGCATATTGTGGGGGATTAGAGAGTGGACTGTATTAAATAGCATCCCTCATCTCTATCTTCTAGATATGAGTAGCATCTCCTACTCAACTGTGAAAACCAAAAAGGTCTCTAGACATTGCCAAATGTTCCTCTGGTGGCAAAATAACCCTCAGTTGAGAACCAAGGAACCAACAATCTAATCCTCCTTTTCTCTTAGCCCGAATCAATACCACAGCCACAGTGGAAAATAAGTAGTGGACATTTAGTACTGGACTTTGTGCATTAATTACCTTAATACTGACCCTAACAACCTCAGAACATAAAATCAAGTAACCAACACAGAGAGGACGAAATAAAAACCCAGATTTTACACCTATTGACCCAGACAGTCAACAGGGGGAAAATGTGGTTCAACTGAGAGAAACATGTTTAAAAAGACAGAAGACTAAATATGAAGTTGCTGAGCAAACATGCCAATAGAAAATTATAATTACCTATACCATCAATACAGTCTAGTTATATAAAGAAATGTGTCTAACTATAATGTTATCTTTCATTTCTATCTGAAATCAACATTTGCTGTGATTTACTGAAATCAAGTTGCAACTTTGTGAAAGGACTATGTAATTCAAAGGAGGATTGCTCTTTTGGTGGAAACACAGTATGTTTTCCCTTCCCATTAATTACTGTAAATTACCTTTGACAATGTGCTGAAGTCGGCGAATCCATCTCCAAATGATTCATTCCCAAAAACAGAAGCAAAGGGGTCTGTGGCTAAAATGAATAAAGAAAATAAATGAAACAGGACAGTAGGACATTTTTTTTTTTTTTTTTTGAGACAGAGTCTCACTCTGTCACCCAGCCTGGAGAGCAGTGGTACACTCATGGCTCACTGCAGCCTCAATCTCCTAGGCTCAAGTGATCCTCCCACCTCAGCCTCCTGAGTAGCTGGGACTATGTGTATGTGCCACCGTGCCTAATTTTTGTATTTTTTGTGGGGATGGGGTTTTGCCATGTTGCCCAGGCTGATCTCAAACTCCTGGGTTCAAGTGATCCTCCTGCCTCAGCCTCCCAGAGTGCTGGAATTATAGGCATGAGCCACCAAATCCAGCCAAGGCATCAAATTTCATGTTTTCTTTTGGTTAATAACATTCAGACAGTTGAAAACATACAATCTCAAATATTAATTCCTGAATTTATGACTGACACCCACAAAGACAGAGTGTATACTGATAACCTCACAAGATGTATTCCTTTGTATAAATCAACTGATGAATGATTTATAGGTAAAGTAATAGCAAATAAAGTAATGATTTATAGGTAAAGTATAGGTAAAGTAATAACTAGATGATTTATAGGTAAGGCTTTGGAATACATGTCAAATAATATTCTATGAACTTAAATTACTGCTAATAAAGACATCAAGAAGTACAAAAAGCTAATACAATGCCATTAATGCCACATTTCATACTCATCCTTCAAGGCCCATTTCAAATGCTACCTCATCAACAAACCCTGGAGTAACTTAGGTGTCACTACTTCCCACAGCAAGAAGTAATTTTTTCCTTCTCTGCGGCACTAATTGCATTCTAGTTTGTACCATGGTTACCTGTAACTGATCACCCTTATTAGATGGTAAGGTCCTTGAAAACAGGGAATAAATCCTATCCAAAGAAGAACGGACAGTCAACAAACATTTGTTGACCATATACCAAGTCTGAGAAAATAAAATGATACAATTCCTACCCTTGAAAAAGTTCACAGGCTAGTAAAAGATATGTAAACAAATAATAATAAAACAGTCTTATATGGGTCATGAGAGAGGTACGAAAAACTTGTAGTGGGAGACACTAACTGCCTGGGTGAATCTGGAAAAGGAGCAAAGAAGCCACTACATTTAGCTTTTAAATAAAATCTTTTGAATAAGAAATGGAGTTTACCAAATAGATAAACATGGGGAAAAGAAACCAGGCTACCAGGCAGAAGGAACAGTAACTACAAAAGTATATTTAATGGGCCAGGTGCAGTGGCTCATACCTGTAATCCCAGGACTTTGGGAAACATAGATGGGTAGATCATTTGAGGCCAGGATTTCGAGACCAGCCTGGCCAACATGGAGAAACCCTGTCTCTACTAAAAATACAAACAATTAGCTGCGTATGGTGGCACATGCCTGTAACACCAGCTGCTTGGGAGGCTGAGGCAGGAGAATTGCTTGAACCCAGGAGGCGGAAGTTGCAGTGAGCCGAGATCACGACACTGCACTCCAGCCTGGGTGACAGAGCATGTCTGTCTCCAACAAACAAAGAAACAAAAAAGTATATTTAATCAATGTTTCACAGGCTGAGAAGTTGTTTCTTCCATCACATTGCACTTACCAAGTAGACTAACATTTTCAGCTGGAATGCATGATCTACTCTGAGATAGGTTTCACCTATTCAGGTGCAAGGACTACCAATAACATCAAATAATGTTTATAGGAATTGCTGCCTGATACAGGAAGATGGAAAGAAACAAAGCAAACAGTTGGAAAGGAAGGCAAGCAAAGAACTGCAAAAGAGAAGGCAAGACAAAGAGGCAAAGAAAAGTTCTCCTCAGGCCGGGCACAGTGGCTCACGCCTGTAATCCCAGCACTTTGGGAGGCCGAGGCGGGCAGATCACCTGAGGTCAGGAGTTCGAGACCAGCCTGGCCAACACGGTGAAACCCTGTCTCTACTAAAAATACAAAAATTAGACGGGCATGGTGGTACACGCCTGTAATCTCAGCTACTCGGGAGGCTGAGACAGGAGAATCACTTGAACCTGGAAAGTAGGGGCTGCAGTGAGCTGAGATTGCACCATTGCACTCCAGCCTGGGCGACAGAGTGAAACTCTGTCTCAACAAAAAAAAAAAAAAAAAAAAAAAGAGTTCTCCTCAAACTATGCTTAGAACAAAAGTGTGCCTACCCACCTATTTGAATGTGTAAAGTGTGCCCATATCTCTAAAAATGAGTATATCTTGGACATAATAAGAGGAGCAAAGAAGATACACTATTTTTGTTTGCTTTGTCACCAAACATTTCGTTACCAAGACAGCCGCAGACGAGGGGGAGCCCGAGTGGGAAAAAGGACTGGGTAGAAGCACAGAAAAATCAGGCCTTTAAGGATATACCAGCAACTCTGATCCTGAAGAGGATGTTGGGAAGTTCAGGGTTATAGGAAATCCTACAATTCTAGCTATAAAAGACGGCCTTTTCATTGATACATATGTGCCAAGTCCTCAGCCTGGGGCCCAGCCTCATCGTAGGTACTGTTTCAGGGTTTCCCTTCTTTCTCTCCTTTTCCTGTTATATCTCGGCTCACTGCAACCTCTGCCTCCCAAATTCAAGTGATTCTCGTACCTCAGCCTCCCAAGTAGCTGGGAATACAGGTGTGTGCCACCACACCTGGTTAATTCTTTGTATTTTTAGTAGAGACAGGATTTCATCATGTTGGCCAGGCTGGTCTCAAACTTCTGACCTCCAGCGATCTGCCGGCCTAAGCCTCCCAAAGTGCTGGGATTATAGGCCACCTGCCCAGCTCCTGTTATTTCTGATGCTGAGGTAGCTGAGGCACAGCCTGAGTGGGGTGAAGATGCTCTCCCTGACTGCTGACAAGGGAAAGAGTTGGGCTCATTTCACTTGTGGGACTGAAAATGTGCTTCATGCCTTTTCTCTGTCCTGTCCCACAGCCTTTACAAGTCACAACATGTGTGCAATAGCCTGAGTTAGGTCAGATTTGACTGGAATATTGTGAAGCATATATTGTGAACAAAATTAATTAAAAAAATTACTCTTCTATATGAAGAATATATAGTACCTTACTAAAGAGTTTTTCTACACTTTCCTCATAAATGACCTATTTAACACTAAACACTGCGGAAAGACAAATCTTAGATGAACGACAAATAACCTTCTCAGATACTGATCATGGTTGATATGAGGCAGAGAGGCCTGTTCAGGAGGCAGAGGCTTGTTCAGAAAGCAGAAGGACTCACTGAGTTGAACTTGTTCAGATCACATGTAAGACACCTGCTGGGGGGAGTTCCAGAAACACTTTTAGAGAAACCATGCAGGTGACTTTCTTCCTCTTGGTGCACACAGGAGCTATGAGCCAGCAGAACCGGGCTTTAGGTGCACACATGACCTCATTAGTACCGCCTCTCCCCCAAGAATAAAGGTAATGAATGCTTTGGAAAAATATATAAAAGTATAATTAAAAAATCATCCCTAAATCTCACTATCAGAAATAACCCTTATGAATATTTCAGCATACTTCTTTAACAGCCTTTATTCCTGGTATTTTTTTCTTACATATCTGAGATCATGCTATGCTGATATGGTTTTTTGTGAAGGTGTACATGATAAAGCCACATTTTAGGTATATCACTTTTTATCCTTTACCCTGATTTAATCACAGTACTCATCAGTATTTGACATATATTTGTTTATTGCCTATCTTTCTTATACAAACTCTATGAAGACAGGAACTTTGTTTTGTTCACAGTTGTATCCTCAAGGCATAGCACAAGGTCTGGAAAACAGGAGATGCTCATATTTGTTGAAAATATGCAAAGAAAAAAGGGACAAAACTGTCTATTAAGAATCCTCCAAACAAATATAACATTTCTTAGCACAACCAGCTGAATAACAAGGAATAAGGGAAACCAATTTTAAGGCTCACAAATAATTCCCTGAAAAACAGCTAACTACCAGAAATCTTGACATGTGTCACATAACAATGTTTGGTCAACAACAGACTACATATATGATGGTGGCCCAATAAGATTATAATTGGGCTAAAAAATTCGTATCACCTAATGACTTCATAGCCATCATAATATCCATAGTCCTTACTCATGCGTTTGTGGTGATGTTGATGTAAACAAACCTGTGTTGCCAGTCGTATCCAGGTATAGCACACACAATTATGTGGAGTACACAATGCAGGTTTAGTATCCCTTATCTGAAATGCTTGGGAGAAGGAGTGTTTTGGATTTCAGATTTTTGCAGATTTTGGAATATTTGCACTGTATATGCTTATAAGTTCAGTATCCCAAATCCAAAAATCCTGAAACCCAAAATGCTCCAACGAGCATTTCCTTGGAGCATCATATTAGTGCTCAAAAAGGTTTAGATTTTCAAATTTTAGACTTTTCAGACCTCAGATACTCAACCCATATTTGATAATGATAATAAACAACTATGTTACTGGTTTACATATTTACTATACTATACTTTTTAATTGTTATTTTATTATTATTTTGTTTTTTTTTGTTTTTTTTTTTTTTAAAGACGTAGTCTCACTCTGTAGCCCAGGCTGGAGTGCAGTGGCATGATCTCGGCTCACTGAAACCTCCGCCTCCTGGGTTCAAGCGATTCTCCTGCCTTAGCCTCCTGAGTAGCTAGGATTGTAGGCACGTGCCACCATGCCTGGCTAATTTTTGCACTTTTAGTAGAGACAGGGTTTCGCCATGTTGGCCAGGCTGGTCTCAAACTCCTGATCTCAGGTGATCCACCCACCCCGGCCTCCCAAAGTGCTGGGATAACAGGCATAAGCCACCACGCCCAGCCTGTTTTGTTTTTTTTTTGAAATGGACTCTCGCTCCGTTGCCCAGGCTGGAGTGCAGTGGTGCGATCTTGTCTCACTGCAACCTCCGCCTCCCAGGTTCAAGGGATTCTTGTGCCTCAGCCTCCCGAGTAGCTGGCATTACAGGTGTGTGCCAACACACCCAGCTAATTTTTTTTTGTATTTTTTAGTAGAGATGGAGTTTCACCATGTTGGCCGGGCTGGTCTCGAACTCCTGACCTCAGGTGATCCATCCACCATGGCCTCTCAAAGTGCTGGGATTACAGGTGTGAGTCACTATGCCCGGCCAATCATTATTTTAGAGTGTATGTCTTCTACTTATACAAAAAGTAAGTTAACTGTAAAACAGCCTCAGGCAGGTCCTTCAGGAGATGTACCAGAAGAAGGCATTGTTATCATAAGAGATGACAGCTTCATGTGTTTGACTGCCCTCAAAGACTTTCCAGTGGGACAAGATGTGGAGGTGGAAGACGGTGATATTGATGGTCCTGACCCCGTGTAGGCCCAGGCTCATGTGTGTTTGTGTCTTAATTTTTTTTCCTTCTTTTTTTCTCTTTTGCATCTTACTTTTAAAAAAAAAGTTTAAAAAAAAAAAAAAAAAAAAAAAAAAGAAAAAAAAAATTTAAAAGTAGGCAAAGTTTAGATATAGAGGAAGAAAATATTTTTGTACAGCTGTATAGTGTTTTAAGCTAAGGGTTTCTTACAAGAGTCAAAAAGTTCAAAAAATTTTTGAAGTTTTACAAAGTAAAAAAGTTACAGTAAGATAAGGTTAATTTATTATCAAAGAAAAATATTTTCATAAATTTAGCGTAGTGTAAGTGTACAGTGTTAATAAGGTTTACAACAGTGTACACTGATGTCTTAGGCCTTCACATTCACTGATTACTTGACTCACTGACTCACCCAGAGCAACTTCTAGCCCTGCAAGCTCCGTTCATTGTTAAGTGCCCTATACAGGTGTACCATTTCTATTTTCTATACGGAATTTTTACTCTATGTTTTCTATGTTTAGATACATAAATACTTACCATTGTGTTACAACTGCCTACAGTATTCAGTATAGTATTCAAAGCTGTATAAGTTTGTAGCCTAGGAGCAATAGGCTATATGACAAATAGCCTAGGTATGCAGTAAGCTACACCATCTAGGTTTATGTCAGTATACGTTCTGATGTTCCCCTAACAACACATTTTCCCATCATTAAGCAATGCATGAGTATACATAAATTCATACCTGCCCATGCACACACATTTTTTTCATCAAAAAATTAAGTAGTCTTCACAGGAGTTGCTGCTATTGCTGGAGTTTGTGGGTTGCAGGGAGCTAGGCCTAGTGGGCGGCGTGTGTCAAGATGTCAGAGCTGGCAGTGCAGAAGGCAGTGGTCCACCTTCCGGTGCTGCTCAGTGTGGTGGATCGTTTCAACTGAATCAGCAAGGTTGGAAACCAGAAGTGCATTGTTGGTGTGCTTTTGGGGTCATGGCAGACAAAAGTACTTGATGTATCCAACAGTTCTGGAATCCCTTTTGATGAAGATGACAAAGATAATTCTGTCTGGTTTTTAGACCATGATTATTTGGAAAATGTATGGAATGTTTGAGAAAATTAATGCCAAAGAATAGTTCGGTGGTACCACACAGGCCCTAAACTACACAAGAATGACATTGCCATCAATGAACTCATGAAAAGACACTACCCTAACTCAGTATTGGTATTACTGACTGAAACTAAAGGATCTGGGTCTGCCCACAGAAGCATATATTTCAGTGAGAGAAGTCCATGATGATGGCACTCCAACCTCAAAAACATTTGAGTATGCGACTAACGAAACTGGAGCAGAGGAAGCTGAGGCAGCTGGAGCTGAACACTTGTTACAAGACATCAAAGAGGCTACAGTAGACAGTCTTTCCCAGCTGATCACAAAGAAGTCCATGGTTTGAGGAGACTGAACTCCAAGCTTCTGGATATCAGGAGCTACCTGGAAAAAACAGCCACAGGCAAGCTGCCAATCAACCACCAGATCATTAGCTGCAGGAAGTCTTCAATCTGCTGCCAGACATCAGCCTGCAGCAGTCTGTCAAGGCCTTTTATCTGAAGACCAACGACCAAATGATGGTGGGGTACGTTGCCTCCCTGACACATTCCGTAGTTGCCCTGCACCACTTTATCAACAAGATTGCCAATCAGCATGTAGAGAAGAAAGAAGGGCAGGAAACAGAAGGAAGCAAAAAGGACAGAAAAGATGACAAAGAGTAAGATATAGATAAGGAAAAGAGTGATGTGAAGAAAGAAAAGAAAAAGGAGAAAAAGTTAAAGATGTAGCTTTTAAATTTGTAAATTAAAATCTTATAAACTAAATCAGTATGTCACTAGAAGGTTCTTGTTAAAAAGCTGTCCTGATTAGAGCTCTACGCCTCGGGTCACTCTTGAATGGATAGAGGGACTGATCTCAAACCTAAACTGCAGCATCAGCTGCTATGAGTTTAGGATAAGATAGCTCAGGCTTCAGATTGTATGAGAAAAATGAAGAGATTTCAATGTAACATTTTTGGCACTCCTCATTCTTTTATCTATAAAACCAGGAGTTGAATTTTCCCCATCTTCAAAGACTCGTGGGGTCTGTTTCTGGTCTCATGGGGGCTGCTAAATGGAATGCACGAATTTCATATGTTCTCTGCCTCATACCACCTTGAGTTTTGACCCTTCTGAACTCTGCTGAGAATAGCGCACCATGTTTTGGACCTGTACTTCTGGCATTCTCAGGATTTGGGATCCAGCTCCATATATTATTTACCTTCAAAGACACAATTAAATGGCTTGAGGTCAGGAGTTTGAGACCAGCCTGGCCAACATGGTGAAACCCTGTCTCTACTAAAAATACAAAAATTAGCTGGGCGTGGTGGTACATACCTGTAATCTCAGCTACTTGGGAAGCTGAGGCAGGAGAATCACCTGAACCCAGGAGATGGAGGTTGCAGTGAGCTGAGATTACACCACTGCACTCCAGTCTGGGTGACAGAATGAGACTCTATCTCAAAATAAAAATAATAAATAAATGTATCCCTTCCAATTAAAACAGAATAAAACTAAAAATTAATAGCAGAAGCAAAACTAGATGACCTACAAATAGGTGGAAATTAAATATCACATTCAACCAACTGGTCAAAGAAAAATCCCAAGGAAAATTAGAAAATATCTTGAAACAAATGAAAATGAAAACACAGCATTACCAAAACTAATGGGATGTAGCAGCAAAAGCTGTGCTGAGATAAACTTCTAACTATAAATACTTAAAAAAAGAAGAGTTCAAATCAACAACCTAACTTCACACTGTAAAGGATCTAAAAAAAGAAAAGCAAGCTAAACTCAAAGCAGAAAGAAATGAACAATACAAATTGGAGCAGAGACAACACAGACAAGAGAAAAATAGAGAAAATCAACAGAACCACGTTTGTTCTTTGAAAAGATCAACAAAATTGACATTCCTATAGCTAGATGGACTAAGAAAACAAGACTCAATAACTAAAATCAGAAATGAAAGAGGGGACATTACCAATAATTTCACAGAAATAAAAAGGATTGTTAAGACAGTGCTATGAACAATTATACATCAACAAACTGAATAGTATAAATGAGAACAAATTCCGAGAAGCACAACTTATGGAGAACGAGTCACAAAAACACAGAAAATCTGAATTGACTCATAACTAATAAAGAGATCAAATCTGTAATCAAAAACCTTCCAACAGTGCTCACTTCAGCAGCACATATACTAAAACTGGAAGGATACAGAGAGGTTTAGCATGGCCCCTGTGCTAGGATAACATGCAAATTTGTGTGGCATTCCATATTTTTAATTTTTTTTGAGACGGAGTCTTGCTTTGTTGCCCAGGCTGGAGTGCAGTGGTGTAATCTCGGCTTACTGAAACCTCCACACCCTGGGTTCAAGCGATTCTCCTACCTCAGTCTCCTGAGTAGCTGGGATGACAGGCGCCCACCACCACACCCGGCACATTTTTGTATTTTTAGTAGAGATGGTGGCCAGGCTGGCCTCGAACTCTTGACCTCAAGTGATCCACCTGCCTCGGCCTCCCAAAGTACTGGGATTACAGACGTGAGCCACCGTGCCTGGCCACCATTATTTTTAAAATTAACAAAACAAAACACCTCCCAACAAAGAAAAGTCCACAATAACATGACTTCACGGGTGAATTCTACCAAACATTTAAAGTATAATCAAAACCAATCTCCCTCAAACTCTTCCAAAAAATTGAAGAGGAAGGAACAATTCCATACTCATTCTGTGAAGCCAGTATTACTCTGATATCAAAGCCAGATGAAGACATACAAATGAGAAAAGAAAACCACAGATCAATATCCTTTATGAAGATTGATGTAAAAATCCTCAACAGAATTCAACAGCACATTAAAAGGATTATACACCATGTTCAAGTGGGATTTATTCCTGGAATATAAGAATGGTTCAACATACAAAAATCATTCACTGTAATACACATTAACATAATGAGGGGAAAAACACAACACCAATCATTTCAATGGATGCAACAAAAGTATTTGACAGAATTCAAAACCCTTTCATGATAAAAACACTCAAAAAGCTAAGAATAGAAGGAAACTACCTCAACTTAATAAAGGCCATATATGAAAAGCCAACAGCAAATATCACACTCAATCTTGAGAGGCTGAAACCATTTCTCTACAATAAGGAACAAGACAAGGATGCCTGCTTTTACCATTTCTACCACTTCTATTCAGTAGAGCAGCAGTTCCCAACCTTTTTGGCACCAGGGACTGGTTTTGTGGAAGACAATTTTTTCATGGACTTGTGGGTGGGATGAGGGGAATGATTTCGGGATGAAACTGTTCCACTTCAGATCATCAGGTATTAGATTCTCATAAGGAGTACACAACCTAGATCCCTCACACGTGTAGTTCACAATAAGGGTCAAGCTCCTATGAGAATCTAATGCTGCTGCTGATCTGACAGGAGGCGGAGCTCAGGCATTAGGTACTGCTCACTCGCCCATCACTCACCTCCTGCTGTGCGACCTGGTTCCTAACAGGCCACAGACTAGTACTGGTCTGTGGCCCAGGGTTTGGGGACCCCTGCAATATAGTAGTGGAAGTCCTAGCCAAAGCATTTAGGCAAGAAAAAGAAACAAAAGGCATCCAGATTCAAAATAAAGAAATAAAATCTGTTTGCAAATGACATGATCTTATATGTAGAAAACCCTAAAGATTCCACCAAAAAACCATTAGAACTAATAGTTGAATTTGGCGCAGTAGCAGGATACAAAAATCAACATATAAAAATCAGTCATATTTCTATATACTAACAATGAACAATCTGGAAAGGAAATAAAACAATTCCATTTACAACAGCAACAAAAATAATGAAATACTTAGGAATTAACCAAGGAGAACTCATATACTGACAACTACAACACATTCTGAAAGAAATTAAAGACACAAACAAATGGAAAGATATCCCATGTTCACAGATTAGAAGACTTAATATTGTTAAGATAGTAATATTACCCAAAGTGATCTACAGATTCAATGCAATCCCTATCAAAAATCCCAATTACTTTTTTTTTTTTGGCAGAAATAGAAAAATTCATCCTAAAATTCATATGGAATCTCAAGGAACCCGAATAGCCAAAGCAGTCCTTTTCTTTTCTTTCTTTTTTTTTTTTTGAGATAGGGTCTGGTCAGTCACCCAGGCTAGAGCACAGTGGCATGATCTTGGCTCACTGCAACCTCTGCCTCTTGGCTCAAGTGATCCTTCCACCTCAGCTTCCCAAGTAGCTGGGAGTACAGGTGCATCCCACTATGACTAGCTGATTTTTGCATTTTTTGTAGAAACGGAGTCTCACTATGTTGCCCAGGCTAGTCTTTAACTCCTGAACTCAGACATTGGCCAGGCTGGTCTTGAACTCCTGAGCTCAGGTGATCCACCCACCTTGACCTCCCAAAGTACTGGGAATTACATGCATGAGCCACTGTGCCTGGCCCAAAGCAGTCTTAAAAAGGAACAACGAAGTTGGTAGTCAAACTTTCTGATTTCAAATTTTATTTCAAAGCTACAGTAATTAAAACAGTGAGGAACTGCATAAATACAGACCATATAGATCAATGGAACAGAATCCAGAATCCAGAAACAAACCCTCACATATATGGTCAAATGATTTTCAACAAATGTGCCAAGAACAAACAATGGAAAAAAGACGGTCTTTACAAGAAAAGGTGATGGGAAAACTGAATATCCATATGCAAATTAATGAAGTTGGACTCTTACCTCATATCATATACAAAAATTAACTCAAAATGGATTAAATACCTAAATTTAAGAGCTAAAACTATAAAACTTATAGGGGAAATGCTTCCTGACACTGGATTTAGCAATGCTTTCTTGGTTATAACACTAAAAGCAAAGGCAACAACAACACAATAGATAAAAAGAGCTACATCAAAATTAAAAACTTTTGTTCACCAGTGGACAGTATTAACAGAATGAAAAGGTAACCCATGGGATGGGAGAAAATATTTGCAAATCATTTATCTGATAAGGGGTTAATATCTAGGATATATAAAAAATTCAACAAAAAACAACCTGATTTAGAAATGGGCAGAGGACTTGAATAGATATTTCTCCACAGAAGATATACAAATAGCCAATAAGCATATTAAAAAATGCGCAACATACTAATCATCAGGGAAATACAAATCAAAGCAATAAATACCACTTCACACCCATTAGGATGCCTATTATAATAAAACAGAAAATAGTAAGGGTTGGCAAAGATGTGGAGACACTGGAACCACTGTGAACTGTTGGTTGGAGTATAAAATAGTATGGCTCTTGCGGAGAATAGTACGATCGTTTCTCAAAAAACTAAAAACAGCATTACCCTGTGATCCAGCAATTCTACTTTTAGAATTATACCCAAAAGAACTGAAAGCAGGGACTCAAACAGATATCTGTACCCACACATTCACAGCAACATTATGCACATAGACAAAATGTGGGCAACTAAGTGTCCATTAATGAATGAACAAATAAACAAAATGCAGTATATACATACAATAGACTATTATTAAGCCTAAAAAAGGTAAAAAATTCAGATACATTCTACTATGTGGATGAACCTTGAGAACATTAGGGTAAATGAAATAAGTTAATCAAAAGACAAATACTTTATGATTCCACTTATATAAGTATACAGAGTAGTAATGATGGTTGTTAGGGTTTGGTGAGAGGGAGAATAGGGAATTATCTAATGGATATAGAATTTCAGTTCTGGAATATGAAAAAAGTTTTTGAGATGGATGGTGGTGATGATTGCACAACAATGTGAATGTACTTAATGCCCTTGAACTGTACATTTAAAAAAGGTTAAGATGCCAAACTTTATGTTACGTATATTTTACCACAATTTTAAAAAACTACTTATCATAACAAAATAAATAATATCTACCCACTGGACTCCCATTACATGTTCTCTGAGAAGAGCAGCTGGCTCATTTGTTCATTCAATAATATACGCCCAGGCACATTTTCAGGTTCTTGGGTTATATCAGTGAAAACAAGGATCTCAATTCCTTCTGGAGCTTAATTTCTAATAGGATGAAAAGGAAACAGATAAGAGAAAAATGAAGTAATTTATATAATAAGATGGAAAGTAGTAAGTTATAATGAAAGAAGAAAAGTAGAGA
Organism: Theropithecus gelada; assembly: GCF_003255815.1. Classification (NCBI taxonomy): domain Eukaryota; kingdom Metazoa; phylum Chordata; class Mammalia; order Primates; family Cercopithecidae; genus Theropithecus; species Theropithecus gelada. The sequence goes on from NC_037668.1 coordinate 79,256,902, forward strand.
ATAGTAATGTGGGAGCACTGAGCTGGGTAGTGGTACTTGTAAATGTTAGATAGAGTGGCCAGAATAAGCTTCACTGAGAAGGTGACATCTGAATTAAGATTTGTCAGAGGTAACAGAGATTATCATATGAACATATGGAGAAGGATCATACCAGGAAGAGGGAACAGCTAGTGCAAAGGGCCAAAGAACATGGCTCTGTTGTTTGTGCAGCAGCAAGAAGACCAGTGTGGCTGGAGCAGAGTGAGTAATGGGAATAATGATGAGATATTGTTAGAAAAGTGCAGGCCACTGTAAGGCTTTTACTGGATATAATTTGAAGGTAGAGTCAGTAAGATTTCTTGACAGATTAGAGATAGAGGAAGAGCAAAAGAAGAACGAAGGATGATTCTAAGATTTTAGAATCATCTTAGACTACATTAAAGATGAACCATGAACTAAGATGTGGAAGGTGCCAAGAAAAGCAGGTCTAGGAAGGAAAAATAGCTGCTTTGTGTTAGATTTATGCATTAGATGTATCTATCAGACATTCACATGGAGATTCCAAATAAATTAGCTGGAAAAATAAGCCTGGAGTTCAGGAAAGAGATGTGACTAGAGATATAGATCAGTGTATCAATAGTATTTGAAGCCACAGATGATTTCCCCCAAGGGAATACAGATAAAAAAGAAAAGAGGTCCAAGGACTAAGACTTGGGACAACACAATATTAAGAGGTTGAGAAAAAGAGGAAATATCAACAAAGGAGATTAAGAAAGAATGACCAAAGAGGCAGGTGGAAAACCAGAGACCTCATTTGAATTGGGTACATCTAATACTACAACTTTAACCTTCTGAAAACTGTTTCGTCTCTCCACGCCTGGATTTTCCTTGTCTGTACAATAAACATAATACAAATTATCTAACGTAGCTGTTGTGAGAATTAAATGGGACCAAGTAGAGAAAAATGATTAGCATGTTGACTGTTGGAACTCTGCAAGTGTTCAATGAATAGTAGCCATTATTACTATAATTAATGATAAATCTTAGCCTCCTCCTAGACTATTATCGCCATTTATTCTACCACTTTACAGGAAATGAATTAGGAACTGGAATTTAAGCAGAAGAGCAACAGAGGTATTAGAAACCTTTAATGTAACACTGTAACCTACCACTTCAGCCTTAACTTGACTATTCCTCTATCTTGCAAAAATAGAGAAATAGCTCTTGCAAAAATGTGTTAGTTTTTCCTTGAATATGCCCTATATGTTCTGCCTCCACTTCTTGTTCACATTGTTCTTTTTGCTCCACATAATCTCTTTCCATATTTACTTGCTAAAATACTAGCTCATGCTTTTAAGGCATACCACAAAAGCCACATTCCACTTTGATATCATTATTGATTTATCCTTAATGTGGTCTCCCCTTCTTTTAATCTTTGTTGGTTTAATTAACTCTATGGCACCTACCATTTCCTTAGGTTATCCTTTTTAATTCTATAATACCCCTAGCAATATAATCAGTTTAATAATGAGGGTATAAAAAGAGCACATGTACTTAAAAATATGTAATTTAACCACTGTTAATACAATAAACCTTTTAGAAGTCTCATTTGCTCTCATTCTAAGTTTCTGTTTAAATCAATATTCAGCCTACATTAAATCTTGTTTTCTACATACCAATTTTTTGTATTCCTCACTCTTGCTACTCATGTTGGGAGTTAATTTCCAACCTGAAAACAATGCACTCTGCTAAATCTCATCTTGTTACAATTTGTTCATTATAAGAAACCCAACCTGTTTTTTGGAGCCAGCCTTTTTTTTTTTGGAGACAGAGTCTCACTCTGTTGCCCAGGCTGGCGTGCAATGGCACAATCTCGGCTCACTGCAACCTCCACCTTCTGGGTTTAAGCAATTCTCCTGCCTCTGCCTCCCAAGTAGCTGGAATTACAGGCACCCACCACCATGCCCGGCTAATTTTTGTATTTTTAGTGGAGACGGGTTTTCACCATGTTGGCCAGGCTGGTCTCGAACTCCTGACCTCAAGTGACGTACCTGCCTCGGCCTCCCAAAATGCTGGGATTACAGCCGTGAGCCACTGCACCCAGACTTCTGTAAAGGCATTTCTACTATTGTTTTTCTGTGTTCATAATCCTTAATTAGTCACAATTAATACATTTGTATACGGAACAACTCACTCTATATTCACCTGGAAAAATAATCTATTTTCAGCATATTAGAGTATTTAGACATTTGACTTTACTTTCCTCAAATTTTCTGCTTTCCCAAATGATAGCTGGTCTGTTTTTGTTTTAAATGAACAGTGGAAAAGAAGCAGAGTTACTTTGTTGAAAAAGCTTTTTGATTTTGTCAGACCTAACGTTGAATCGTGGCTTTACCTGGTTCAAATCTATTAAACTGTACAATCTTGATGAACACTGCTTAATATTCTGGTCCTTAGTTTATGATTAAAATGAGATTACTATTTTAAAAGGTTATTAAAAGAATAAATAAAAAATTAGATACCATAAATGAAGTATGAAGACTGGATGCTAAAATAACACTTAGCTTTTCTCTGTATTGTTAACAGAACCCATTTGTATTTGTAAAGCAATTTTCATTTTCTATTGGAAGCCACTAATCTTTTAACTTAGACCAAGATCCATAACAGTCAATGCTGACTTTAAAGCTGCCAAGCAACACAGCATTTTATAAAGCAAAACATTTTTTTTTTTTGAGACGGAGTCTCGCGCTGTGTCACCCAGGCTGGAGTGCAGTGGCGCGATCTCGGCTCACTGCAAGCTCCGCCTCCCAGGTTCAGGCCATTCTCCTGCCTCAGCCTCCCGAGTAGCTGGGACTACAGGCGCCCGCCACCACGCCCGGCTAGTTTTTTTTTGTATTTTTAGTAGAGACGGGGTTTCACCATGTTAGCCAGGATGGTCTCGATCTCCTGACCTCGTGATCCGCCCGCCTCGGTCTCCCAAAGTGCTGGGATTACAGGCTTGAGCCACCGCGCCCGGCCAAAGCAAAACATTTTTATTGGTTTACTGATACTGGGTAGAGTTCATATTCTAGTATAATATTCAACATGAATAATAAATGAAATAATGAAAGATAAGTAGAAAGTGACACACAAATGCTTGTTATTATTGGTAAATTACAATTGGATATAATTACGCAATAATTTTAAAGCTATAAATAACAGGACAAATATATTTAGAGGCAAAGAAAAAAATCTTAAAAAAAAGTGTAATGTTTAACGTTCAATGAAGTTGATAAATTATTTATTTACCTGAATCGCTTGCTGCAACAACTGTTCCACCAGGAGCAAAAGGATCATTGTGCTTCAATGTTTCCACCTAAACAAAGCATATAAAACCATGAATGAGAGAGGCAACACCATAGCTGAAACCTCATCACCACTCCAAAGAATATACTATCTACAAATTCTTAATTAATTAAGGAATATAGACATTAGGAACAAATGTTTCCCCATAGTGATCTGCAATCTTACTAACTGGAAATAATACGTATTATTTTCTAATCTTAACTGTGAAATATAACATCCATTCAGAAAAGTACATGAAACAGATCTATGGTTTAACAAGTATGTATCAAGTGAACACTTGTGTAGTTATCTCCCAGGAAACTGACTATACCTCGGAAGTCTTCATGTGCCCCTCTATAATCACAATCCTGATTTTGGTGATACTCGTTTATTTTTTTCTTCATAATCTTGCTAGTTGTATAGATGTACATTGTTTTAACTTTTTACTTATTTCATTTTTTAGAGACAGGGTCTCGCTTTGTCACCCCAGCTGGAATACAGTGGTGTGATCACAGCTCACTGTAACCTCAAACTCCTGGGCTCAAGTGATCCTCCTGCCTCTCCCCTGCCTTAGCCTCCCGAATAGCTGGGACTACAGGTGTATGCCACCACACCTGGGTAATTTTTGTTATTATTTGTAGAGACAGGGTCTTGCTATGTTTCTCTCAAACTCCTGGCCTCAAGAAATCCTCCCACCTTGGCCTCCGAAAGCACTGGGATTTCAGGTGAGAGCCACCACTAACCTTTTATCTTGGAATAATTTAGATTTACATAAGAGCTGTAAAGATAGTACAGAGTTCCCATACACTCTTCACCCAGTTTCCCCTAATGTTAATATCTCACATAATTATAGTACATCTATTAAAACGAAGAACACTGGTACAAAACTATAAACCATAGATTTTATTAGATTTCACCAGATTCCAGAATATCATTTTACATTTAGAATGCACACACTATTTTAATTCTCACATATCCTAGTACTTAATATCATAAAATGTTAATTTCTATTTTCTAATTGTTATCTAAAAATAATTCTGCATTCTGACCCTCAGAGAGAAAACACATGTACACACATACACACACACACACGCACACATACACAAAGATAGCTTTTTGCTAAAAAGATCCTGCTGCTTTCAATAATAAGCTATGTAAAAGTCTGGGATCAAGAGCAACTGATCTTGCTAAAGGTGAGGATGTTACCAGATGCCAGAGATTCTGGCTTTTAACTGTCTTCCTACTTTATACTTTAGTTTTTAATCATAGTCAAACAAATTGCATATTTAGGAAGATAACTGAATTTCCTCTTTCTGGCACCAGGCTCTTTTTAAGGGGCTAGCTGAAAGACTTGGCAAACAGGTGAAAAGAGTGTGAAAAGAGTTTCTGAACATTTATATGCAACTCTGATGCTTGATTATCAATGTCATTTGTATTACAGACTCTATTTCCAATTATCAAGAAGTTGGATATTACAAATAAATGTCAAATAATACTGCCAGAGCTTAATGTATAAATTTCCAAGTTAAAAAAAAATGTAGGCCGGGCGCGGTGGCTCAAGCCTGTAATCCCAGCACTTTGGGAGGCTGAGACGGGTGGATCACGAGGTCAGGAGATCAAGACCATCCTGGCTAACATGGTGAAACCCTGTCTCTACTAAAGAATACAAAAAACTAGCCGGGCGAGGTGGCGGGCACCTGTAGTCCCACCTAATGTAGTCCCAGCTACTCGGGAGGCTGAGGCAGGAGAATGGCGTAAACCCGGCAGGCGGAGCTTGCAGTGAGCTGAGATCCAGCCACTGCACTCCAGCCTGGGCGACAGAGCGAGACTCCGTCTCAAAAATAAATAAATAAATAAAATAAATAAAAAAATTTAATTGTAGAGAAAGGTAATGTTAACTGGGACTAACCTTCTCTCTTTATAAAACAATCCATTAAAACTACTAGCAGAAAGAATACTAATGAAGTTTTTAGAAATGAAAACTATGAATGATAAGAAGTAATGACAGTATTAACTGATGCCAATTATATTATACAACTAGCACACTAACTTAGATATCTGCGGAATAAACAGCAATTAAAGAAAAACTTATACTGGTCTATATAGCGAGATAACTTTCCATGTTTCCTAATATGATAGTCATAACACCAGTGTAAGAGAAGGTCACTGACATAACAAGTCACCAAGGACAGGCTGAGCATCCCTTATCAGAAATGCTTGGGACAAAAAGTATTTTGGATGTTGGGTTTTTTCAGATTTTGGAATATTTGTGTTCTATTTACCAAGTCAACATCCATAATTTGAAAATGTGAAAGGCTCCAAAGTCTGAAACCTTTTGAGTGCTGACATGATACTCAGGAAATGTTTACTGGCGCATTTCGGATTTGGGGTGCTCAACCTGTATTATTACTTCCTCTCTTTGAGAGAAAGAAAAACTAACAGGCTGTGTTTTAAACAACAGCTTACAGATTTGATTTGCCATCACAAGGAGAAAGGCAAAGGGCATGTCTACATGTGTGTCAGATTTAGTTTCTAGTCCTTCATCATACACTGTGCAACCACCCTAAAAGGCCGTCAGGATAGCAAGGGGAACAGGACAGATTGTGCAGCCCATGAAGGAACAAGCGGCCACAAAACTCTATGTCAGTTTGATAATTGGGGAGTTTAGCAGGGCCAATTTTTAAAAAATTTCTAGATTGTATTGGTGAAAATCTTAGATTTTGGTTACACAGAACAGAGTTTGAGTCTAGTTCTACCACTAATTAACTTACTACCAACTTAATCTTTTTTTTTTTTTTTTTTTTTTTAATTGAGACAAGATCTCACTCTGTCACCCAAGCTGGAGTGCTGTAGTGCAATCATGGCTCACTGTTGCCTTGACTTCCTTAGCTCACACAATCCTCCCACCTCAGTCTCTCAAGTAGCTGGGATTATAGGTGCATGCTATCACACCTGACTAATATTTTAATTCTTTTGTAGAGACAGTGTCTCGCTTTGTTGTCCAGGCTGATTGTGAACTACTTGCCTCAAGTGATCCTCCTGCCTTGGCCTCCTAAAGTGCTGGAATTAGAGGTGGGAGCCACCACACCTGGCCTCAACTTAACATATGTAAACCTCATACGATTACTGTGAAAATTAAACGAGACAATGCATATAAAGAGCTTGGCACCATCCCTGGCACATAGAGGAAATTAGATAAGCTGCAGCTATTATAATATTGCCAATTTGGTTTTTTGTTTTGTTTTGAATGGTGAAATTACAAGCTGTAAGCAAGGACAATATACCTGTAGAAAACTGGGAACAAAAAGTCAGTAAAACAAACGGTAGAAAAATCTCATGGGGGACAGGACAAGAGGAATGTATTCATTTTTAAATTAGAAGAGCTGATTTAGCTTTCTTGCTCTTTAGATCATAGGAGAATGAGAGGCTAGAATAAGAAGGTTAAGAAGAGAAGAATTCCGGTAGCAGCAACTTTAGAAGAATTTGGCAAATGGGTCCACACTGCAAACTAAGCGCTACAGGAAAACAGAGTATCCGGTAGCCCGGGGAAACCAAAAATATTCAGTTACGAAGGTATCTGTCCAGTTTTCATTCAATGGAAAATACCAGTTCTTAGCCAGGCAGCTCTTTACTGAATATAAAAAAGAAGCAACTTTCAATAATACAAAATCTATTATCTTTAAAATAATCAATTACATTTTAAAGGAAAAATTCTTAATCTAAGAGTACTAGAAGATAAAATTTTTGCTTCAAATGCCTCTCAATTAACTGGTCCTTTATAGGTTCAGTTTACCTACAGACGTGAAACCACCCGTCTCAAAAATGAAGTCTTAAAACACAAATTAAAAAGCAAAACCAAAAACCAGCAAAACCATTCCTAATTATTGACATTGGGTAATGGATGCATGAAAGCTTGTTAAAATATTTCATTACATTATTCTCGTTTAAGTATTTCTAAATATCCACAATATGAAGATTTTTTTAAAGCCTCCAGATAAAAGAGCAACTAGCTATAGGACCTTAAACATGTTAATTTTTCTAATCCCAGTGTCCTTATTTTTAAAATAGGGATATCAACACCTACTTTGCAAAATTGATGTAAATATTAGAAACAACGAATGTAAAGCACACACCAGTACCTGGATCAGGCATGTGGTTATTAAATAGTGATTGTGTAGGTATGTATGTTCTCAAGAGAGCTTGACATTTAATAAGAATTTGTACTTTGCAGAATTAACATTCCAGATGTGTCTATGAAATAACATAAATGATTTTATTTTTCTAAAGTTCTTTTAAAGTAATTTTCATTATTTCAGTAATATACCAAACATTTCAGAAAAGTTTTATATAAGATTGGCTTATAAATTTCCAATCATTGTTAGTATCCTCAATAGGATAAGATTTAGTCTCTTGAAAGATGAACATCACTTTTGGACCCTGTTCAGTCATTCCAGTTAATTCCAGTGGGTAACCAAACTATGAAATACCAGTCTGAACCAAAAACTAAATGAATTGGGATGCGACTGAAATTCTTATATGGCCCATTAGAAGTAATCTAAATGAGGGTTCTTTCATCACTATGTATTTCAAGAAACTTGCTTAGGACACGTATCCATTTAACTTAACAGTTTTTAATTCTCCCACTTACCGATGTAATATTGCTATTGTTGGCTGCACTGAAAGGGTCAGTGCTTGAAGTGGCAAAAGGATCAGTAGATTGCCTGAAGAAACAGTCTGATGCAAATGGATCTGAACCTTTGAAAGGATCACCACCAAATGGATCTAAAAAAATAAGGCATGAATATAAGAGACAAAAAAAAATTATTGCACTAAATTTCCCATCACTTGAAGGTATGATCAGTGCCTTAATTAAAAGATAGTTTGGGGCCAGGTGCAGTGGCTCACACCTGTAATCCCACCACTTTGGGAGGCTGAGGCAGGCAGATCACTTGAGATCAGGAGTTCAAGACCAGCCTGGCCAACATGGCAAAACCTCCTCTCTACTAAAAAATACAAAAATTAGCCAGGAGTGGTGGTACGCACCTACAGTCCCAGCTACTCAGGAGGCTAAGGTGGGAGAATCACTTGAACATGGGAGGCAGAGGCTGCAGTGAGCAAAGACCTGCCACTCTACTCCAACCTGGGTGACAGTGAGACCCTGTCTCAAAAACAAACCAACAAAAATCAACAAACAAAAAGACAGTTTGGGCTGGGTGCAGTGGCTTACACCTGTAATTCCAGCATTTTGGTAGGTTGAGGTGGATGGATCACTTGAGCTCAGGAGTTTAACACCAGCCTGGCTAACATGGTGAAACCCTGCCTCTACTAAAAACACAAAAATTAGCCAGGCGTGGTGGTGCGCGCCTGTAATCCCAGCTATTCAGGAGGCTGAGGCATGAGAATAATTACTTCAGCATGGGAGGTGGAGGTTGCAGTGAGTTAAGATCACACTACTTGTACTCTAGCCTGGGCAACAGAGCAAGACTGTCTCAAAAAAAACCCCAAAAAGACAGTTTGAAATGCTGTAGAATCTAAGCTATTTTTTATTTCACAGACTCCTTTGCAATTTTGATAAAAGATATAGAACCTTTCACCTAATAAACTTATTTTTTTTAATTAACATATAATTTCAAGGGATCCAATTTTAAGTTTCCTTATTCTACGCTATCATAACTAAAGAAAACACAATAAAAACTTCTAAATGTATTTTTCTCTCTGAGCTCAAAGCTAACAGCCAATAGTTTAGAACAGGTTTGGGATGCAAAAACTAAACAGTAAACAAGATTTACATTATTCTAATGAAAATTCCCAGAAAAAGAGTATCTTAAAAAGCCTGATGTTTTAGTAATTCTTCAAGATCCTCTTCCTCTAATCACATGTGTGGGCTATAATCATAGGAAAACAAAATTACATTCTAAATCCCGAAGTAGTATAGATCATTATGTTCACCAAACCTTTAGTTAGTAAGGAGGAATCAGAATAAATATTAAAAGCACCAAAGTCTAAACACTAATGCCATTTTTAAAAAAGTAAAGCTACTGGGCATAGTGGCTCATGCCTATCTGTAATCGCAGCACTTTGGGAGGCTGAGGTAGGAGGACTGCTTGAGCCCAGGAGTTTAAGATCAACCTGGGCAACACAGTGAGACCCTGTCTCCACAAAAAATTTTTTAAAAAATCAGTCAGGTGTGCTGGCATGAGCCTGTAGACCTAGGTACTCAGGAGGCTGAGGCAGGAGGACTAGTTGAGCCCAGGAAGTCAAGGCTGCAGTGAGCCATGATCACACCACTGCATTGCAGCCTGGGTGACAGAATAAGACCCTGTCTCAGAAACAAAAAACACCAGGAAAAAAAAAAAAAAAAAAAGGAGAAGTAAAAGTAAAGCAACAATTTATTAAGCAAAATCTCAAGAATTTACTACTTTCTTTCTGAAAATGCCAGGCACATAGAGTATCTTACTGGGGCTTCAGTTTCAGACCCAAATAACATAAGTTTATTATTAAGCAGAAATGAATGAAAGCTAAGATGAAACTCAGTAAGATACTGACCGATTTTTCCAAAAGGATCATCCTTGAAAGGATCACCTGTGATAAAATAAACAGAAAGAAATCCAAATAACAGTATTTACTGTGATGACACCGTTACTTAAAGGGTAACTTTAAAACAAAAGCAAAGCAAAGTTTATTTCAATAACTTCACTTCAAAGCAGATAAAATAAGGAATGTCATTGACCTTATTAAATGTACAGCCAACTATACTTACCTTGATCACAAGTTGAGGTTACAGATGGAGGGGAAGACATTACAGCAAAAATTTCACTAACAAAACCTCTACTCTTCACAAGAGTACTGGGAGGGTGTTGTTATCACCAGTTCAGAAATAAAGATACTGAGCTTTACTGAAGCGGGAAAAAAAAAAAAATTCTTACAGGACTGAAGAGTCCAGAAATAAATCCTTACATTTATGGTCATTTGATTTTTGAAAAGAGTATCAAGAACACAAAATGGACAAAGGACAGTCTTTTCAACAAATGGTGTTAGGACAACTGGATATCCACATGCAAAAGAATGAAGCTTGACCCCTATCTCACATCACATACAAAAATAAACTCAAAATGGATCAAAGATCTAACTGTAACAGCAAAACTATAAAACTCTTAGACAAAGAGAGCATTAAATCTTTGTGACTAAGGTAATAGTTTCGTAGATGACACCAAAAGCACAAGTGATAGAAGAAAAAATAGATAATTGGACTTCACCAAAATTGAATAAACACTTTTCCAAAGAAGACATACAAATGGCCAATAAGCATCTAGAAAGATGTTCAACATTAGTCAGCAGGAAAATACAAAGCAGGCCAGGCGCAGTGGCTCATGCCTGTAATCCCAGCACTTTCGAAGGCTGAGGCAGGTGGATCACCTGAGGTCAGGAGTTCAAGACCAGCCTGGTCAAAATGGTGAAACCCAGTCTCTACTAAAAATACAAAAATTAGGCCGGACATGGTGGCTCACGCCTGTAATCCCAGCACTTTGGGAGGCCAAAGTAGGCAGATCATGAGGTCAAGAGATGGAGACCATCCTGGCCAACATGGTGAAACCCCGCCTCTACTAAAAATACAAAAATTAGCTGGGTGTGGTGGCAGGCACCCGTAATCCCAACTACTCGGGAGGCTGAGGCAGGAGAATCACTTGAATCCGTGAGGCAGAGGTTGCAGTGAGTCAAGATTGTGCCACTGCACTCCAGCCTGGCAAAAGAGCGAGACTCCATCTCTAAATACATACATACATACATACATACATACATACATACATACATACATACATAAAGTTAGCCGGGTGTGGTGGTGGGCGCCTGTAGCCCCAGGTACTCAAGAGGTTGAGACAGGAGAATTGCTTGAACCCAGGAGGTGGAGGTTGCAGTGAGCCGAGATTGTGCCACTGCACTCCAGCCTGGGTGACAGACTGAGTTGGTAGGCTATTGAAACCAAAGCCTTAATCCTTAGTTTATATATTACAAAGCCTTTTTTTGGGTAAAACTATAAGGAAAAAAAAAGAGTACTTACTGCCAACGAAAGGATCAGACTGGAAAAAATCCAAGTTTGTATCTGCAACTGGATCTGTCAGCGAACTTGAGTCTACATTAAATGGATCTTCCTAAAAATAATTTTTAATTAAAAATTTTTTTTAGAAACCAAAGTTTTAAAAGGTAACATTTTAAAATAAAATAACATATATTCAGGTCATATACATGCTTTGAAAAATCAACTGATGGGCCGGGCACAGTGGCTCACACGTGTAATCCCAGCACTTTGGGAGGCTGATGTGGGCGGATCACAAGGTCAAGAGAGAGAGACCATCCTGGCCAACATGGTGAAACCCTGTCTCTACCAAAAATACAAAAATTAGCTGGGAGTGGTGGCACATGCCTGTAGTCCCAGCTACTTGGGAGGCTGAGGCAGGAAAATCGCTTGAACCTGGGAGGTGGAGGTTGCAGTGAGCCGAGATCGCGCCACTGCACTCAAGCCTGGGCGACAAAGTGAAACTTAGTCTCGAAAACAAAAGAAAAATCAACTGATGGTAATGTAACAAATATTTCTCTAGTCATAAAGTACATTTAACACGTTTCTCTTTCCTTCACCTAAAATAGTGTATAATTCATCTAAGGAAAACAGTGATAAGGACATTTTTAAAATATATCATTTAATTTTTAGAGATAAGGTCTCTCTATGTTGCCTAGTGCCACCAGCTCAGGCTCAAGCAATCCACCTACTTCAGCCTCCTGAGTAGTTGGGACTACAGGCACTTGCCACCACATCCAGCTATTAAGAACATTGATTTATTATTTATTTATTTTATATGTATAAAGTCAAGGGGTCCAAGTGGAATTCTGTTACATCACTATATTGCCTAATGGTAAAGTCGGGGCTTTTGATGTATCTGTCATCTGAATAATGTATATTGTACCCATTAAGTAATGTCTGATAATTCACCTCCTCCTGTCCTTCCACCCTTATGAGTCTCCAATGTTAATATAAAATTATTTTTACCTCTTTTGAATGTCTGTTATTATCGAGTTCAGAACAAACTTTTTCAGTAACAGCTGTAGTCACCTCATTTTCATCAGTCACACCAGAAGGCAGTAGTTCAGGACTACTTCTTGCCTACAAAATATTAATGCAAGTAGATTAACAATATACTTTTTGAGTTGGCAGAGACAACTGACTAAAGATAACCAAAAATTATTTAAAAATAAAAAGACAAGTAGAACATATTCATCAAATAATTCCTCCTTCTATAATCTTTTTTAGGGAAATGGTGTCATCAAGCATCAAAGTCATTCATGTCAGAAACCTTCAGGTCATCTTTAATCCTCAGTTAGAATAAGACTCCAAGTCTTGCTCAGTCTACCTCTTACCTCTTTTTCAAATCCTTGCCTTCTTCTCCATCCTCACTGTCACTAGCAGTCACTTACAGTATTATTATCTTTGGTTCCAATTACTATAGCAGTCTTCCTTCCAACTGCTTTCCTGCCTGCAATACGTGCATTTCCAATCTCTTCTCCTTATTGTAGCCAAACTAATAGCTCTAAGATTTGGATGTGATCATGACCCTTCTGGTTAAAATTCTTCAATGGCTTCCCATTGTCTTCTTCATTTAGACGACTGGGTGAAAGACTTAAGAAGCAGTAGGGGCAGACTGGGTGCGGTGGCTCACGCCTGTAATCCCAATGCTATGGGAGGCCGAGGCAGGCAGATCACGAGGTCAGGAGATCGAGACCATCCTGGCTAACACGGTGAAACCCCGTCTCTACTAAAAATGCAAAAAATTAGCCAGGCGTGGTGGCACGCATCTGTATTCCCAGCTACTCAGGAGGATGAGGCAGGAGAACAGCTTGAACTTGGGAGGCAGAGGTTGCAGTGAGCCGAGACTGCGCCACTGCACTTCAGCCTGGCCCACAGAGCGAGACTCAGTCTCAAAAAAAAAAAAAAAAAAAAATAGCAGGGGCAATATCTATTTTATACCACCCTTATCTATTTGAAGGATAACCTAGTAATCTGCCTTTTGTAATTGAAAGAATATTGTATAATCCATACGCGACTGTACTGTGTAAATAAAATCGAGTCTGTTAACTTTTCACTTTTAATACCTCTCAAACTTCTATTCTTCTTATTATCCCTTCTACAGTCTTACTCTCTAATTCGTTTTCCACATTTCTAAAAGTTAATCACATCACTTCTTGCTCAAAATTCTTCAATGGCTGTTCACTGTAGTAGGATAAATCCCCCAAAGCTTTAAGATGAATCTAAATTTCTCACTTTCTGACCTAAAAGTGGTCATTTTTATCCAGGTGCACATGACAATCACCCACAGAATGTGTTTTTAAAATACATGTATCTGGCTCTATCCCAGAAACTAGTTCAGCAAGTTTGGGGAATCACCTATACTTTGATAAGCACCAGAGGTAATGCAGATGCCTACTAGGAGCGCCTCATCTCTTACCAATACCCTCTCCATCATCACAAGATATCCTTCAGAACTTCTCAAGATTCTGTGCTGCATGTATTCTTCCACCTTGTACCTATACTAATACTGTTTTCTCTGGCAGGAATGTATCCTCCTCTTCTTTGCTTAACCCTTTCTCACTTGTCAAAGCTCACTTGCAAAGCTTTTTCCAACAAAATCTTTATGAATCCCCTCCAAACTGTCCGATCTAAAAATTCTGTGCTTCCTTTAGCACAGCCCTCTAACACAGTGTTACACTACTACACTATACGCTGCTTGGAGGAAAGATTGAGGTCTCTTGTCTCTGTAGCTCTTATGTAATACAGCACTCTCGCACATAGTTGGTACTCTCCAAATAATTGGTAAATGAATGTCCTTAACACTATGTAATAAAAATTATTATAGTTTTGGGTGAGGTACTTAAAAAAAAGTTTTACTCTACGGAACAAGTGTTTTTAAAAACAGGCTCTATAAAAAATAAATTAGCTGGCTGGGCATGGTGGCTCATGCCTGTAATCCCTGCACTTTGGGAGGCCAAGGCAGGTGGGTCACTTGAGGTCAGGAATTCAAAACCAGGCTAGCCAACATGATGAAACCCCATCTCTACTAAAAATACAAAACATTAGCTGGGTGTGGTGGCATAAGACTGTAATCCCAGCTACTCAGGAGGCTGAGGCAGGAGAATCACTTGAACCCGAGAGGCGGAGGTTGCAGTAAGCCAAGATCACGCCACTGCACTCCAGCCTGGGCAACAAGAGCAAAACTCCGTCTCCAAAAAAAAAAAAAAAAAAAAAAAAACAAAAAAACAGCTGAAGTTATCTTTTTATACTATACTAGTTAAAATGTACAATTGTTTGGATTAGGACTCACTCTCTGCCTCTAAAAAGGAAATCTCAATTGTTCTCACATGAGGCAAGGCCATGTATTTATATTAGATATAATGCCAATGAAACTTGGATCTGCACAAGGAAGTTGATTATGAAAGTTACGAAAGTATTAGACTCACTGGAGATTCCTGGTGTATGGGCTCAGACTCTAGGTTGCTCTGGCCTTCAGCATGTTCATTAAGGTTGGCTGTTTCACTGCTGCTGGTGCTGAGGCTGCAATAATCTGTAGCTCCATTTACAAGAATGCTGTGTGGGCTACTGCACCAATTTAACGTATTATTATGATTTTCCAAATCTTTCATTTCCATCAGTTTCATTTGCATCTGCCAACACAAAGCGGGAATACAGAACAGAATTTATTACTCAAAAGACATGTAACATAAAAATGCCCTCCTCCACTTCCTGACGGGCTAGGTGTGGCAGCTCTTGCCTATAATCTCAACACTTTGGGAAACTGAGGCAGGAGGACTGCTTCAGCCCAGGAGTTCAAGACCAGCCTGAGCAACACGGCGAAACCTCATTTCTACAAGAAATATAAAAATTAGCTGGGCACAGTGGAGTGCACCTGTAGTCCCCGTTACTCAGGAGGCTGAGAAGGGAGAATCACTTGAGCCCAGAGGTCAAGGCTGCAGTGAGCCATGATCATACCACTACACTCCAGAGTGACAGAATGAGACCCTGCCTCAAAAAAATAAATAAAATAAAAATGGTTATACCCATAGACTTGGTCTAGGATACATTTGTTTCCTTTAAGAAGAATCCTCTGGGAATGCTACATGACTTAGAGGAAGGATTCAGTAATTTCTGACAATAAGTATTCCTTTTTTAAAAGAAATTCAAAAAAAGGAAACGGTTTAAAGAATACCCATTCATCTGGCAGCATTCTCACTACAACTCTTTCAGGTTACCTGTTTATTGAGTACCTACATTAGGACAAGAACTGTGCTAAATGATAGGGATTTTTTAAAATGTGTAAGTTCCTGGACCAAAACCATCAGTCTGCTAGGAGAGACAGACATATAAGCAAATATGCAGGGAAAAATCTTATTACTGCTATAATAGAAATACAAAGTCCAACAAAAGCAGAATGCAGAAAATACCATAAAGAAATAAGAATTTAAGGTATATCTTGCATGATGAATGAGTAGGTAGGTACTCAGCTGCCAGATAACAGGGGGTAAGGAAGCACAAAAGTGAAGGACTTACATTCTGTAATAACTGAGCACACTGGACTGGATTTTAGAAGAACTGGATTTCAGATGTAGCCCTTTTCAAGGATATGTAACCATGAGAAAGTTACTTGAACTTCCTTGGCTTTAATTTTTTCAAATTCATAATGAAAGAAATGGACTCCATGATCTCTGTGTTTCTGTCTAATCATCCTTTTTTTTTTTTTAGTTTTTATTTTTTGAGACAGATTCTCACTCTGTTGCCCAGGGTGGAGTGCAGTGGTGTGATCTGAGCTCAATGCAACCTCAGCCTCCCAGGCTCAAGCAATTCTCGTGCCTCAGCCTCCCAAGCAGCTGGGATTACAGGCAGGTACCACCATGTCCAGCTAATTTTTGTATCTTTTAGTAGAAACAGAGTTTGGTCATGTTGGCAGGGATGGTCTCAAAATCCCGGCCTCAAGTGATCTGCTGCCTCACCCTCCCAAAGTGCTGGGATTACAGGCATGGGCCACAATGCCCAGCCCTAACTATCTCATCATTCATTAAAACATTAGTCTTCATGTAGGGAAACCTGGAAATAAAAAAGCAAAGGATCTATACATAAGACCAACTATAACACTGCACATTTATCTACAGAAGGAACAATTTCCTTAAGAAACAAGTTTCCAAATTAGTAAATGTGAATTCAAAATTAGAATCACAAAACAGAAGAAACTAGGTTATTGTTTATAAAATAAGCAACACTTATTGAGCATTTATATACCAAGCACCATGCTAAAATGTCTTACAGGCTTTGCCTCATTAATCCTCATAGTAGCCTTAAGGGGTAGGGTATTTATTAATCCTCCAATTTTGAAGATGAAGAATCTGATACTAAGGTGATTTAGCTAGTAAGTGGCAGACCAGTACTTAAACCTAGACCATCCAGCCACAAAGTCCACACTCTTAATCACTACTCCAATGATAATCATCAGATAGACATACAAGATGTATGATAGTTTCAATATACAACAGGTAACAACAAAAAAAACCTATTGTATAAAATGACTGAAAAATGAACAGTAAACTAGGCAAGAGGTTGAAGGAGCAGAAGTTGGAAAGTATAACTGACTAAAGGATACAGAGGATCCATTTGAGTATATTTCTTGCTTTACAAAGACTTACTGAACTAATTTCCTGTTGTGAATCTTGTAGGTGCTGCTGAAGAGGTTCCAGTTGAGCCTTCCCTGACTCTACACTCTCCTCCAATTCTGCTGTTTCCTGCTGTAGACGGCTCAGCTCTTCTCTAGCTTTTGCCAATTCTTCTTCATAAGTGGAGATCTGTGATTCCTGACTAGTTAATTCAGCTTTCAGAGAAGAGATCTATAATGTGAAAGTGAATGAGAAGAAATAGGGATTAAAAGAAGAGATGTCACTGAAATGTTCCAAAATGCAATACATTTATTTGTTTAGTTTACTTTACTATTTTGGTGGGGTTTTTGTTTGTTTGTTTGTTTTTGACAGCAATAGCAAATAATTTATTTAATTTTTGAGAGAGAGAGAGTCTTGCTATGTTGCCCAGGCTGGATTCAAACTCCTGGGCTCAAGTGATCCTCCTGAGTAGGTGGGACTATAGGAGCATGCCCAGCCATACGTAGGCCTATTATGGTGTTTTATTGTTGTTGTTGTTTTATTTCTTTCAGACAGTCTCACTCTGTCACCCAGGCTGGAGTGCAGTGGCACGATCACAGCTCACTTCAGGCTCAACTTTCCCAGGCTCAGGTGATCCTCTCACCTTAGCCTCTCAAGTAAGTGGGATTACAGATGTGGGCCACCACACCTGGCTTTCAAAAAAAAAAAAATTTTTTTTTTTGAGACGGAGTCTTGCTCTGTTGCCCAGGCTGGAGTGCAGTGGTGTGATCTCGGCTCACTGCAAGCTCCACCTCCCAGGTTCAAGCCATTCTCCTGGCTCAGCCTCCTGAGTAGCTGGGACTACAGGCGCCCGTCACCGCGCCCGGCTAATTTTTTGTAATTTTAGTAGAGACGGGTTTCACCGTGGTCTCGATCTCCTGACCTCATGATCTGCCCGCCTCGGCCTCCCAAGGTGCTGGGATTACAGGCATGAGCCACTGCGCCCAGCCACCTTTCATATTTTTTGTAGAGGTAGGATTTCTCCATGTTTCCCAGGCCGGTCTCCAACTCCTGGGCTCCAGCAATTTCCCCCGCCCCAGACTCCCAAACTGCTGGGATTACAGGTGTGAGCCACTGTGCCCGGCCAATTATGATGTTTTTTGATGTATGGTTTTCATAGAGAAGGCTAACTGGTGGAGGGATAGAGGAGAGTTGAAGGTATAGGTACATATTTTCTAACAAAAATTTGGAAAACCAGTTCATTAACTGCCCTATTTCCTCTAAAGAAGGCCTGTAATTTTTGTATGAACCTTGCTCCATCGCCCCCATGAACCCAAATGCTGACTAGATTGCCAACTACCACCACCAATAACAAAAAGTAGAGAATGTTTTCATCTTAAGCCAGGAAAAGCAACTAACGTATAGATGCAGGCAGCAGGAAATAGCCAGACATTACCAGTTGGGCCTCCTCAGCACATTTCTTTCTGACTTCCTTGAGTTGCTCCTCCAGCTGGGCTTTCTGCTCATCCAGTTCATCAAGGAGTTCCTGTACCTGCTGTTTCTGGGCCTGTAGTTTTTGCAGATTAGTATTCTCCCTTTGAACTTCATCTTGAAGATCCTAAAATCCAAGAAAATTAATATATTTATTTCTTTGTGGGTAGGGGAGGGTTAAGTTAGTAATTTTAAATCTGCCTCAAGAAAGAATAAAGTCTTATTGAGTATATTGTGTTGATGAGACTAGGGTACTTAACAGCTTTAAATACAATCGTTACTTGAGGACATCTTTCTTAGAATCCAAATTTAGATATTCAATTTGCTAACTCAAATCTGTCCTTGGACGTGTGATGGGCTTTGCTAACATGTTGAAAATAGAACTCCTGGAATTTCCCCACAAATCTGTTTTAAGCTCAATCTTTCCCCTCTCAGATTCTCTGGTCAAAAAAACCCCACAAGGCATCTTCTTGGACTCTTTCTTTCACCTCTCATCTCTAATCTGTCAGCAAATCCTGTTGCAACCTTCTTTAAAATATATCCAGAAACTGACCACCTTTCCAAACTTGGTCCAAGTCATTCTTATCTCTCTCTTGCCTTCTAATTGGTATTCCTACTTTCACTCATGCTACCTTTCAGTGAATTTCAGCACATCAGCTACTGTTAAAAACCTGTATCAGATCATGTCACTCCTCTACTCAAAACCCTGAATTGTAGCTGGGTGCAATGGCATATGCCTGTAGTCCCAGCTACTTGGAAGGCAGAAGTGTGAGGATTGCCTGAGTTCAGGAGTTCGAGGCTGCAGTGAATTCTGATCACGCCACTGCACTCTAGCTTAGGCAACAGAGCAAGATCCCATCTCTAAAAAAAATAATATTCAGCAAATGATGTCAGGCATACCCATATGGCAAAAAAAATTTCAAGTGAATCTCTAAATGACAGCAAACAGAAAAATTAATTATAGGTCAAGTGGGATGGTTCACGCTTGTAATCTCAGCACTTCGGGAGGCTGAGGCAGGAGGATTGCTTGAGTCCAGGAGTTTGAGATCAGCCTGGGCAACATAATGAGATCTGTCTCTACAAATATTTAAAAATTAGCCAGACATGGGCTGGATGCAGTGGCTCACATCTGTAATCCCAGCACTTTGGGAGGCCGAGGCAGGCGGATCACGTGAGGTCAGGAGTTCAAGACCAGCCTGACCAACATGGAGAAACCTCATCTCTACTAAAAATGAAAAAAAAAAAAAAAAAAAAAAAAAATTAGCCTGGCGTCCAGGCGTGGTGGCACATGCCTGTAATCCCAGCTACTTGGGAGGCTTGAGGCAGGAGAATCGCTTGAACCCAGGAGGCAGACGTTGCAGTGAGCCGAGATCATGCATTGCACTCCAGGCTGGGCAACAAGAGCAAAACTCCATCTCAAAAAAAAAAAAAAAAATTAGCTGGATGTGGTAGCACCTGCCGGTGGTCCCAGCTACTCGGGAGGCTGAGGTGGGAGGATCTCTTGAGCCCAGGAGGTCAAGGCTGCAGTAAGCTGTGATCATGCCATAGCATGCCCAGACTGGGCAACAGAGTGAGACACTGTCTCGGAAAAAAAAAAAAAAAGGAAAAATTAATTCCAGGTAAATTATGGACCTGAATATAAAAGGCTAACTTTAAAATGTGTAGAAGAAATACAGATCTCAGTGTAGGAAAAGATTTCTTAAAACAAAACAAAAAAGGATGAACCATTTTGAAAATGTTATATCATTTATTCATCCATGTACATACCAGACCTCATGTTTAATAACAAGAACTACAGAAATTTTTAAAAAGCCAGGCGCAGTGGCTCAGGGATTAGTATCTCCAAAGTATGTGTCAGCAGGAGGTGGGCAAAAATCTCAAAGAGGGTGAGGTAAAACTGAACACAAATTTCTAAAAGTAGTATCTATTCAAAAGTCCCAACAGTCATTCACCAGAATAAGAATCTAAGAACAGAAGAGAAACTTAAAAGTAAAAGGTCTCTGATTTACTGCATAGGTTACACAAGATAGCACCATCATGATAATAGCCAACACTTTAAATGTTACTTACAATGTGCTAGGTTCTGTTCTAGGCTCTTCAAATATACTAACTTATTTATAGTCTATATGACAGATCTATCAATTAGGTACTAATATCATTCATATTTTACAGATGAGAAAACTGAAGCACTGATATGTAGGTAACTTGTCCAAAGTTAAAAATAGTAAGCTATGGATTCAAACTGGGTTCTGACTCTACAGCCTGAGCTCTTAACCATCATGTGATATACTATCTGCAGACTAAATGTCTCACATGTGTGTCACTATTTTTCAAATATATGCAGATGTTTCTGTGATTAAATAGAACACTGAACAATGCTTTCAATAATTGCTTTTTATCTTATATTTTCTTAACCAACTGGTTAGTCTAAAAATATGTTGCTTTCTTTAAAAAATTCCTTTAGAGCCCAGGCAGAGCAGGCAGACAAGAAGGGAAACTCAAAGGCAGCAGCTGAATGGATGATACTTGAGGAATTCGGATGATGTTTGGTAAGTGTCATCAACTCTGCAAAGAAAGGCAGAAAGTGACCCTTGTGTCATGAATTGCTAACTCTTGCACAAAGGACTGATAAATGGAACTGTACAGAAAATTTAAGATGCAGGGACACTTGATTTCTGAAAGAAAACACAATTTCTGTATTTTAATTCAGTCCTTATTTTAAGAGACCTGAAATTATAATATTGAAGGAGAAGAAATTTTAAATGAGGAAATAAGTACATTTGAAATCTTAGTTAAATCTGCTTATGCCCCTTCTAAATTGAATTTTTCTTTACTGTATTATATAGATTTTTGATTTGCCTAGGTTTCTTAAGAATCAGATGTTCTCTCATTAACCCGTCAGGAAACAACAGATTCTGGAGAGGATGTGGACAAATAGGGACGCTTTTACACTATTAGTGGGAGTGTAAATTAGTTCAACCATTGTGAAAGACAGTGTGGCGATTCCTCAAGGATCTAGAACTAGAAATATCATTTGACCCAGCTATCCCATTACTGGGTATATACCCAAAGGATTATAAATCACTCTACTATAAAGACACATGCACACGTATGTTTACTGCAGCACTATTTACAATAGCAAAGACTTGGAACCAACCCAAATGCCCATCAATGATAGACTAGATAAAGGAAATGTGGCACATATATACCATGGAATACTATGCAGCCATAAAAAATAATGAGTTCATGTCCTTTGCAGGGACATGGATGAAGCTGGAAACCATCATTCTCAGCAAACTAACACATGAAAAGAAAACCAAACACCGCATGTTCTCACTCATAAGTGGGAGTTGAACTATGAGAACTAATGGACACAGGGAGGGGAACATCACACACCAGGGCCTGTTGGGAGGTGGGGGACAAGGGGAGGCAGAGCATTAGGACAAATACCTAATGCATGCAGGCCTTAAAACTTAGATGACGGGTTGATGGGTGCAGCCAACCACCATGGCACATGTATACCTATGTAACAAACCTGTATGTTCCACACATGTACCCCAGAACTTAAAGTATAATAATATTAAAAAAGAATTAGATGTTCTCTTTCTGATTCCTTTGACAAAAATGTTTATAGATTATTTACTATAATTTATTTTTAAAATTCCTTTGAAAATGCCAACACAATAGATGATCATGAAAGACTTTCCAATGCTAACATTCCGCGAGTCTGTGTGATCATAGTTTCAAACTGGTGAACTCCTTTAGTACTTTATCATTAATTTACCAGCATGCCTAATTTTTTTCATGTCTAAATTTTTAACCTTGCCTACACTGTTAAGTAATCCATACCATATAGAGATATGGCTTTAGATATGCACATGGCATTGGCTCTGAATAAACCCATGCCAAAAGAGAAAAATGACTTCAATTTCTCTATCACCCAGTCTAGTAACTTCAGATTCATCTTTGATTTTCTCCATTCATACATGTCCTATAGATTCTACCTTAAAATCTCTGTTTAAGCTGTTTACCAAATTAGTTTAGCTTTCATCGTTCCTTCCTTGATATACAAAACTGGGTTTTCTCCCTTTGTTTCTTCCTATTCCTGATGTCCAACTTGCTTAAAAAATAACTCACTGCCTATAATCCCAGCACTTTGGGAGGCCGAGGCAGGCAGATCACGAGGTCAGGAGATCGAGACCATCCTGGCTAACATGGTGAAACCCCGTCTCTACTAAAAATACAAAAAATTAGCCGGGCATGGTGGTAGGGCGGCCTGTAGTCCCAGCTACTTGGGAGGCTGAGGCAGGAGAACCCGGGAGGTGGAGCTTGCAGTGAGCTGAGATTGCACCACTGCACTCCAGCCTGGGCGACAGAGCAAGACTCTGTCTCAAAAAACAAAACAAAAAAAAAACAAAAAACAACAACAACAACAACAAAAAACACCTCACTGCAAAGGAGTTTTCTCTAGTCACTGTTACTTTAAAAACATGTGATGTTCCCTCTTATCTACAGGATTAAGTAAAACTTGCTGCAAGACATATTAAAACTTTCAGTTCTGGGTTCTACCTTCTTTTCCTCTCATATTCACCTGTGACCCAGCCTCAGAAGACCCTATTCTTTCTCCAACAGACAACATATTTCAATGACCTTATGCCTTTCCACAAGCCATAACCTCTGTCTTCAATGTCCTTCCACACCATAGGTACCTGGAAACCCACTACTGATTCTTCAGAATCCAGCCAAATTTACTCTCCTCCGACTCATCTTGGGCTTCCTTCACCTGTGCTCAAACTCTACTGTTTGTTCCTAACCTCTGCTGTCACACTTAATATACTGTAATCATGGCTACCTCTAAATTACAAACTTCTAAAGGACAGTGTCCATGCTTCATCTTTCTTTGATTATCCAAAATCTTGTACAATGCCTGGCACATTCCAGGGGATTAAGCAATGACTGTAACTATCATAGGATTTTAGTATGTGGGAGAAACTAATGGGAAACATACATGAGACTGACAGAAAGAAAAGACTTACATTCTTTTTACATAATATGAAACACTTCACTATGTATTTAAACTATAGTTATTCATTAATACCCCAAACTGACCTATGACAAATGCTTTTTAAAAATTTTTAAAATCATATCTACACTTCTAAACTGATTCATTATTTTTATAATCTATAGACCAAGGCTGATCTGATATTTAAGACTTTCATTATTTGGAAATAATCATTACTGCTTTAACATGTCACTATGGCACATACCTTTATTTTTCTAAGACAGGGTCTTGCTCTGTCACCCAGGCTAGAATGCAGTGGTATAATCATGGCTCACTGTAGCTTCAACCTCCTGGGCTCAAGTAATCTTCCCACCTCAGCCTCCCAAGCAGCTGGAGCTGCAGGCATGCACCACCACACCTGGCTAATTTTTAAATTTTTTTGTAGAGATGGGGTTTTACCATGTTGCCCAGGGTGGTCTCAAACTCCTAGGCTCAAATGATCTGTTCACCTCGGCCTCCCAAGATGCTGGGATTACAAGCATAAGCCACTGTGCTTGGTCTAGTTCAGCTATAAAGTATTTTAAAAGAAGGTTACCTGCAGATCTAAAGTAATTTTGTTAGTTTGAAAATATAATCTATTGAGCCGGGCAAGGTGGCTCATGCCTGTAATCCCAGCACTTTGGGAGGCTGAAGTGGGTAGATGACCTGAGGTCAGGAGTTCGAGACCAGCCTGGCCAACACAGTGAAACCCCATCTCTACTAAAAACACAAAAAATCAGCTGGGCGTGGTGGTGGCCGCCTGTAACTCCCGCTACTAGGGAGACTGAGGCAGGAGAATCACTTGAACCCGGGAGGCAGAAGTTGCAGCAGTGAGCTGAGATGGCGCCATTGCACACCAGCCTGGGAAGCAAGATTAAAACTCCATCTCAAAAAAAAAAAAAAAAAAAAAAAGAAAGAAAGAAAGAAAGAAAATACAATCTATTATAAATTCCTTACTTTGTTCATAAAGTTATTATACAGGTTTATATAACAATATGCTGGTCCCAAAAGCATGTTTTAAATCCTAGAGGGAAAAAAGTTTTTTTCTTTCCCTTTAACTAAATATGTTCGAGTGGGATTAGGAAAAATATGTTATCTATCCCCATCAGTAAATACTGTAGTCATATTCCCCACCCTCCCCCATACACCAAAGAAAAATCTTCTTTATCTACTTCATGTCTCTAATAATATCTTTAAAGCCAGATGTAATTTTGATGTCTTTTATTGTAAATCCAGGGACAAAAAATGCAATTTATCTTAAAAGGGTCACATAATATAAGAAAATGTCTAGGACATGATACTAAGCTTTAAAAGCTGAATACAAAGGCATATACGATATGATCACAAATTAATACAAAGAAATTTATACATATTTGTAGAAAATACAGCAAAATGTTACCAATAGCTCTCTCTAGAAAGGCCTTTTACATCTTTTTCATACTTTTCTTCATTTTACAAATTTACCATGAATCCATCTTACTTTTATAATCAGAAAATGTCAAGTTTGCTGTTTTTTAAGTATCACATTGCTACCAATATAAAATATAAAAATACCAATATAAAAATATTCTGATGTGACTAAATTTTTATGTAAGAATTACCAATAATAGAATCAATGCTGGTTTCCTTTAATATTTTTAGTGAGCCACTTAAACACAACCTCAAAAGACAGGCTTATGTAAGAGGAAGGCAAATAAACAAACCAATATAATATTTACTTCTTCCTGCCCTTTCTCTCCCAAAGAGCAAACACATTCATTCAAATTTCCCAGTCCCACTCCCTTATTTCTTAGCTGCAGTAAAAATCTACATAGTAATACAAAACTATAGGACTTAAAGGAAAGGCTCCTGAGGAAATACCTAACATTAGTGAGAAACTTCAAGCTGGATAGATGTCCATATTAAAATTCATTATAATTAATGTCTCTCTATGTCTATTTCTAAATATGAAAAAAGGTCTATAAAAATTCCAGGCCAGGCACGGTGGCTCACTCCTGCAAACCCAGCACTTTGGGAGGCTGAGGCAGGAAGATCATCTGAGGTCAGAAGTTTGAGACCAGCCTGGCCAAATGGAAAAACCCCATCTCTACTATAAATACAAAATTAGCTAGGCATGGTGGCAGATGCCTGTAATCCCAGCTACTTGGAAGGCTGAGGCAGGAGAATCGCTTGAACTTGGGAGGCAGAGGTTGCGGTGAGTCGAGATTGTGCCATTGCACTCCAGCCTGGGCAACGAGAGCGAAACTCTGCCTCAAAAAAAAAAAAAAAAAAAAAAATTCCAACACTAAACTACATACAAAAAGGTCTTCCTTTCCAGTATACAGAATTAAAATTATTAAACTGCACAAAATCAAAATGAACTCATGCAAATATACATGCTAATAACAAGTTTCACTGGAAAATTATTTGTAAGGCTACCACCATTGCAATGCAATTTCAATATCAATATCAGCATCTAGATATACTTAGCTACTTTATTTTGGTACAGATAGCTTATCCTAAGACTAAATTAAGGCAACAGATGTACCTCTCTCTCTCTTCCTGCTCCCTCCTCCCCCGCCATGCCCTTAACTAGAGCAGTGGAAGGTGCTCCTAACAAACAGTGTCTTCTGCTGAACTTGGGTAATTTTCTCTTTCCCAAATGTGGCCCTTAGGAACATCCTTTCCTGGGTCTGTGCACAGGCTCAGCACTATCGAATGCCATTCCCTCTAGTGAATGACAGAAGACATTTGCAGAAGCTTTCCTAGTTCTGCTCTATTCCTCTGATCATGGTCTACTTGCCTACTAGTGCCATCAATGGCAAAAGAAAGGAAGATAGCAGCAGTTGGAGCATGGCAAGGATGAAGTGAACAAGACTAGAGCAATATAGTGCCAAGGTTTATTTTAGAAAAATACCAAAGCAAGCCATATCTGAGGTTACTCATCCAGAAATTAAAGGATATTTGAGCTGGCAATCTTGGCTTTACTTAAAAAGAAATTTCAAGGAAAATGTCCTGTTTTCTAGAAATCACTGAAGTTACTGAAAATGGCAAATTATCTGCTATCCCTCTATCCCCCATGAAGTGCTATGGGGTAGTGGAAATAAAATTTAAGCAAGTACCTAAGAATTTTAGACATATGAAAAAATAAAACTTTCATTTTAGCAACTCAAGTCAGATGTACAACTGATGAAGTTACTTTAAAAGTTATTTGAAAAGTTAAACCTTTTACCTCTATTTTATATGAAACAGACACAAACATATATTAATAGTTCATATCAATATCAGTAATATATTTTATATATTATACATAATTATATAATTATTTATTTTTTTAAAAGAAAACTTCTATAAACTAACCTACAACTAGAAATAATCAGACATACTATTTTATCTGATGGAAGTTTTAGGACTATTCTTAATATTAAAAATGTATCAACTGTAGAACAAGATGTTTAAGTCAACGAACAGAAAGGAAGCCTAATAAAGTAGGGTGGGTGTTAGAAAACCCCATTAACAGATGCCTTTATTTCTCAATCATATGCTTCCCAGTATGTTCTAAAGAGCATTATGGCCAGAAAAAGAATGCTGAGATCATGTATCTAATTTTATTTCTATCTAAGATAAGTTATCCCTCTTCATCTAAGAAAAAAACTAAGTGAATTAAAACAAAAAAACATGGACAAGTACTCTGACTTACTGAATCTTTACTTATGATGAAATATAAATAATAAGGAGCTTCTTTTACCTGAGGGTAGTATGAACAATATGAAGAAGTCTGACTTTTCATGATAACTACTGTGCGCTCAATCTTTTCTACCCATGGGTTCTAGTTGTATTGTCTTGTTTTAAATTGTATGCATAAAATCAAAGTTTATTCACTTCTATCGTGAACAGCTTCCTCAAATTTACCTCCATCTAACAATATATTGCCAAATATAATGAAAAATATGATCCAAGGTACAATTTCTAAGCTCAAGGAGCTCACAATATATAGGAAGGAAGATATTGGAATCTATACACATCACATCAAGCTAACACTACCAGGTAACATATGGTTCATGTCATATATAAGTGGATACATATTCCTCTGGGAGTTCTAACACAGGAAAGACTGGTGTGGACCAAGAGACAGAGAAGGGAAAGTTTAAAACAAGTGGTGGGATATGAGCTGGGCTTTAAGGCATGGGTGGAATTCATATAAGCAGGGAAGTAGAGAACATTCCGGACTATAACAACAAAAGGCATAAAAGTGGGAATAAGAAGGAGAATATATGAGGCGCAGAGTACAGAGTCAGTCAGTCAAAAAAAGAGGAGGGTTTGTATTTCATTTTTTTCTCTGTCTCCAATAACTCCTGAGACATGACATCCTCCCATCATTAACAGTGGCAGTGGGCAACAGTAAAGATTCCCACATCTGAAAGTCATCATACTAAATTGTTTTAGGAGGAAAAGCAAGAGCGAATGGAGTGAGCACTTCTGATATGACTTTAAGATTTTAGATATTAGGTGATACAGGTGGCAGTAGTGAGAAAGAAAAATAAGTAAGTTCAAACCAGAAGCCAAGTTTTTTCAGTAAGATTCATTTTAGACATACTAATTTTCAAATGATAAATATCAAAATGGTTAACTGGAGATGTGGGACTGGCACTCAGGAGAGTTGAGAGCTTGATAAACATTTGGGTGTTATCAGTATACAGATGACAGGGGTTATGGAGAAGGAAAGCAAGGACACACATAAACACACACAGAGTCTGTCTGTCCATCTGTCTCTGGCAAAGTCAATGGAAGCAAAGGTTCAGAGGTAGGAGGATATCTAGAAAAATACAACCCAAGAAAGCAGTAACTAATACAAGGACCAACAGATTTGGCCTTAACATTACTCTAGGCCCTGGGGAGAAAATGCACAGTGTGGTATGGGCAAGCAGCAGACTGTAAAGGGTCGCTACAAAGATAGGAAGGTGGGGAAAATGGCCACACAAAGCAATAAAAGTAGAGAAAAATAAGTTGGTAGTTAAGGTGGCAGCAATAGCCATGAAAGGGGTATTTTCAAATTGAAGAATCCTATGTCCAAGAGGCCTATGTGAAGATGGATATCAGAGAAGAAAGAGCTTAAAGATGAAGAGAAGGTAATAAAGAGATGATTGTAGGGTGCGGAATAATACAGCTACTAAGAACATTTACTGAACACTTTCCAGGTGCCAATCACTCTGTGAGGCACTTTACTGCACTATCTCATTTTATTCTTACATCAGCTCTTAGTGTTTGTTATTTTTATTATCCCATGTTACAGATGAGGAAACCAAAGTGTAGAATGGTTAAATTACTTAAGATCACAAACCTAGGAAGTGGCAGAGCTAGGAACTGAATTCAAGTTTGTTTGACATCAAATTGTTGCTATAAAGTTCTATTCAAAACTGAAGAAACCAGGCATATGAGAGTGAATCTCTAAAATATTTGTTGACTAGCCAGAAGAAAAATATTTTTAATAAGATCATATGTAGGCAATTCTTTAAGGTAGGAAGAATGTGAGTCTACCTTCTCCCCTTACAAAAAACAAAACAAAAAATACACACCCAAACCTTAGACATTTGGGATAAAATGGCTTTTCACAATGTTTCCCCCTTGGAATTGGATCACTTTGGGCCTAATTTGTCCACAGAACTCAGTAAACTGGTAGTATATCTCATAAAAGCTAACAGCGATCATCTCATGAAATAAAATGTGAAGTCATCTTCAAGAAAAAAATCCTGAACTGAAAGTTTTCAAGGCAGTAATTAACAGAAATACAGACAGGAAACAAAAATTCAGAAATTAATTACACAGCAGACTTTCTACTCTAACTGAATTAGAGAGACTACATAAACACAAAACAAAAGAAAATTAAAACTTTTGGCTTCAAAAGTTTGATTTCTGTGTTTGAGATATGAGCTCATATTATCACTGTGACTTTATTAAAATGGAGAAAGCAAGAACACTCAAAAACCCAAGTGTGGCAGGTACTGATAAGTCAAAATTCCCTTACTTCTCCTTCCTGATGTCTTCATTTTGACATTTCTCATTAGCACCGCCATTAGAAAGTAGGGTCAGAAAGAAGCAGTGAAATACACTCTCTTTGATTCTGCCATTTATTAATAGCTCCAGTGAGTTGCCTTTTGCCAGGGAAATTAGAAAGTAAGTTTTGAGAGCTGGAGTTATTTACAGACTTTAATTATCCATATAGTTTCCAGTCTACACCTCAGTACCAATGGGTAAATCAGTTACCTCAAAAAAGGTAATGAATCTACTTGTTACCACCTACGATAAGTTTTGCTTCAGAAAATTGAAAATGATCACTACTATGAAGAGTTTTAATTACTTGTAGATGTCAATTATCCACATCATTCTTAGTCTAGTGCCTCATTACCATGCATAACATAGATACCTGTAGTGGGATGGAATAAATAATGAATCTACTAACCCCAATCTTTAATTAATCCACTATATTTTTCAATGAATTTGTTTTCAATGATTACTAGTTGGTCTTTACTTCCCATGGCCCAAGATGCCTTACTTATACTTAGAGCACTCTATGTGGAAAAATTCAACCATTTCATCTTCTTGTGCCAATCACACATTCTGGATTTTGCAAAGCTTAAGGTTAGACATACACCTTACCACTGCCACTAAGTAAGAAGGGCAAGCAAATCATGGAGAAATTCTGATGGACAACAAAACTTCTATAATTATAAAAAACCAAATATTCAAGGATAGCCTATTTAAACTGAAGGAAACAATGTAAATTTCAGCAGTCTTCTAAACTGGATATTTAAATTCACATCCTCAAAAAACGCAGTAGGGAAAAACCAACAGGTAAACATACTCAACAAAATGCTGTCTATTACAAGAACCTGTGTACTTTACAGCAGTAACTGGCTAAATTTAGAAGCTGTCCAAGATTGTATCAATAGCTACATCTATTTCTTCGAATTATGAAAACTTGAATAGATTATTTTATCTTCCATTTTACACTATTTTTAGTAATAACTGCTTAAAATGTGTGGCTCTTTTGCATTTCCTAAGAAGCTCAAAAACTGCACAAAGTAATGTAATTCAGATAACTTACCCTCTTATGCCCACCTAACCTCACTACCAGAAAGAGAATTACATTGAAGATGAACTCTTAACTTGCACTGCCTTTAGGAAAATTCAAGTAAATATAATAAATGTAGTCACCTAATCAGAGAATCAACTTCCGACAAGTCCCTCTGGTTTCTTCCTCAACTCTTCAGTAAATCATTCTCCCCGCCCTAGCACAGTCCACCAGACAGACAATCTCTAATGAATGTCCTGCATCAAAACAAAACAATGGACCTAACAATTTAGAGTTTTTCCCTACTTAAAACTATTAGGAAAAGCAGGAAAATCCAACATACAAGCAACACATTAAGAAATGCCCATCCAAGAGTTCTTTTTTTTTTTTTTTTTTTTTTTGAGACGGAGTCTCGCTCTGTCGCCCAGGCTGGAGTGCAGTGGCCGGATCTCAGCTCACTGCAAGCTCCGCCTCCCGGGTTCACGCCATTCTCCGGCCTCAGCCTCCCGAGTAGCTGGGACTACAGGCGCCCGCCACCTCGCCCGGCTAGTTTTTTGTATTTCTTAATAGAGACGGGGTTTCACCCTGTTAGCCAGGATGGTCTCGATCTCCTGACCTCGTGATCCGCCCGTCTCGGCCTCCCAAAGTGCTGGGATTACAGGCTTGAGCCACCGCGCCCGGCCCAAGAGTTCTTACTAGCAGCTGCTACCAGTGCTTCTATATCCAATCTCCTCTATGTGCCAGTTCAGCATTCAGGAAACAGTACCCCAATAACATGGCCACATGCATTGCTTACTGCTCTAAGTGAGGCACTGCCCAGTTTTCTCTATTTCTAAGGTTAGAAACACTGCTACCCCCTTATTTTTATCATTTCCCAAACAAAAACGGAGGTTTTATCATCCTTTCTCTTTGTAAAATGAAACTATTTAACACAACACCTAATGAAAATGAATTAAAGCTCTTTATGCCAAAGTGTAAGATATGCTGTTTACTAAGCTACTCATAAAATACTACTTTAAATTGTTCTATATCATCTCCCACCCTACCAGTATTATGAGAAACAGTTCTTTAACACACTAGATCTCCTAGCTAACAAAAATTTCACATGCATGAAAAAGCATTTTGGTTTTTGATGATGATGAGGAGGAGGAGGAGGAGGAGGAAATAATGGTCTCACTCTAATTTTACTGGTGCAAAAATATTAACATTGTAAGTCATGCAAACTTACACCTTTAATGATATAATATGCAGGTAAGTACCATTTAAAAAATACTTTCAAAACCAGAAATCTATGCTGAAAAATACTGCTTTCTCATTGCAGTATAATCTTTGCAGGCCAGAATTCCAAGCCAGAACAATCATCTTGGAAAAGATAAACATTTATATAATATAAACACGTTAAGCATTCCTTTGACCTAATACAACATCCAGCAAATAGTAAATAACCATATACATTTAAAATGAATAGTCCTAAATCAGAAGTGGAACACTAAATTTTATGGTCACTTACTTGAACCTCGCTTGTCCTTTGTTTAATAGTATCTTCTTTCTCCTTAAGGTCCTGTTCCACATTATTCTTTTCCCTAGAAGACCAGCAAACAATGCAAGAATATTTTAGAACATCAGCTACAGCTGGTATGGTTATCCATCCTCCTAATCCTGAATCGTTTTTTAAATACATAGTGAAACATTCAATTTTTAAATGAAGGGCAGATTTTTCCACCCTCTTTTAATTATTCATGGAATAAAAATCAATATAAGCTCCGTTTGTAAAAAAAATTGCTTTCTCACTAAAATGTGGTGAAAAAAGGATAGATTAAAAAAGGAAGAGGAGAAAAATAATCAATGAAACACTCAGGTTTCACTGATGTCACTGTTGCTATGGAAATAGTATCCAATGAAAATTGCTGGTAAAGAAAAGGAGGGGTTGCATCAGCTCTGTAAGGTTAACCCTTAGGTACCACTGTCAAATTAAATGAAAATGGCTAATAGAAACAGTCAACAATATTAAGGAAAAAGACATTTACTGAAGTGTTAATTTCCCCTTAAATCACTGGTGTGCATCAATTTTAGAATGAAACAACAGAGAAAATGGGAAAGATTGTTAATACACAGGCAATTTGCTCTATCAAAAATTACATCTCAAAAAAAGCTATTTTAGGACCATATATCAAATCAAATTGATCAAATATACACACAGTATATATAAAGTAAAAAAAGAACCACAGCAGCATTTACCTCTTCTACTCTTCAAATCAAACATGCTGGGCTCCACTTTTACTTTGAAACATGGTTACCTAAATTCTTACACGCTTTAATCAGGCCTGGGTTGCTATGAATGAATCCCAAGCAACCTTAGATTCAGAATTGCAAAATAAAGCTGTTTCTTTTGATTTAACAATTTAACTGCCCATTTGTAGTTGTACTGAAATCATGCGTGCACACGCACACACAAACACACGCACCTCCCTTCACTTTCTTTTCTGCAAAATGAGAGAAAAAGCCCAAAGAATTCTGCAGCAGTACATTTCTGGGGTTGTGGGGAAAGGTAAAAGGCGAAAACATGGAGAAGGGAAGACAGCATTTAACAAGTCCTTCATGTTAGTATAGCCAAGTTTCTCCTTCGAGCTTCAAGACTACATTTCAGTTTCCATCTCAGACATAACCCAAAATGTAAGCTCAGGCTCCATTTAGTTCCAGCATAAAGGAAAGTGAGAAAATTATACCAAAGCAGATACTTAAGGGACAACTGCATCCTTCATTTATATTTCTCACCTTCTTGAGGTGAGATTTTAAATGTAGAAAAAAATAAACTGTTTTGGATATGTAGGCACAATGTTCTTAAGATGTGTATGGAAGAAACTATACAAATAAAGCTATTTGTACATTGTACTTTTAAACGTTTGAGATGGCCAAGGAGCTCACTAACCGTTTGTCAGATGGGTCGCAATGTGGGTCGCGATGTCGTGGAGATTTTAAACAATCCCTTACTATGCGAATCATGGTTGCAGTCCGATCCTTCCATACCTCAACCTATTTATTATGCAAAGGCCATCCCCCACCTCCAACCCTTATATAAATAAGGCAAATTCAAGAAATAGAAAAACACAGGGGGAAAATTTTCTGAAAATACCCAACAAATTCTGCAAGCTCAATCTTGGAAATTTTCTTTCCTCCTTATGTGAGCAGATGAATGTTTTCAGTCTTGCTGCAGCATGTTAGAGATAAGTCATATGAAAATCTAGCACCCTCCCCCCATCCCAAATCCTCAGAGGCATTCCACACAGGGTCAGTATCAACTCAGCTCCCAGTTTCTGAAAGTAGATAATAACAAAAATAGAAAACATTACAATGTCAGAGATCAGCAGTGCACACGCTTGTACTGAATTCTTTCTGCTCTGCTGCTAACTGCTGTCACTGACAGTGTCTGCTCAGATCAAGTGTGCACGGAGGAAAACAGGGCTACAAGAAGGCAGTGAGCTGACTCAAAGTAGCCAAGGCAGAAGGATGGGAGAGCAAAGGAAGGAAGCTCACTTGGTGAAAATCCAAAACAGATTACAAAGGACTCAGCTCTGAAAAGCAAACACAGTCTATGTTTAGGTAAAATGGAGGAAGTTTGAGGAGTACAAACTTCGTAATTTGGGGTCTATTGGGGAGGAAGGGGAAGAGGAGGAAAGGATGGTGTTATTTCTAAACATACTCTGAAGACCATTCCCAACAACAAAAAATATATGGAGATCTTTAGGCATTAATTCCTCTTAGTACGAAGATCAATTAAATTTAACTTTTGATTCATGTTTATCTAATAAAATTCTGGTCTTATAATATTCCTTTTATTAGCACAACCAAGTAGTATAACATATATTGCTAAACAGAAAACTTAAAAAGAATTAAATGTTCCATTATATCACTTTCTATTTAAAAAATTGTAACTGAAAACCTGTCCTGTAAATCAGACTGAAAATCAAGTAATTTTCTCAACCTAGTTTACAATTTCAGAGATGCTCAAATGTTATTCTGTTGTCTTGCAATGACTCTTAACCTTTATAACTATTCTTCTCATTTCAGGCAAATAAAAATATCTAAACATATATTTAGGTGCACTTAGGATACTTGACCATATTTCTTACCTTCTCCCTACTTTGAACAACATGTATACTTTTCTACAGTTGATGGACACATAATCAATACAAGCATTATTTTTAACACTAGTAATTTTAAAACAATTCTCTTTAAGGATCTGTGCCACAGTAGAAAGTAATATTAACGTGCAACTTCTCAAGGAGCCCACCAATATAGGTAGATAAGGCAGATATAAGACATTATTTCAAAAAGAGGTGTGTGAGGCTGGGTGTGGTGGCTCACACCTGTAATTCCAGCAGTTTGGGAGGTCGAGGTGGGTGGATCACTTGAGGTCAGGAGTTCGAGACCAGCCTGGCCAATGTGGTAAAACCCTGTCTCTACTAAAAATACAATAATTAGCTGGGTATGGTCTCACACACCTGCAGTCCCTGCTACTAAGGAGACTGAGGCAGGAGGATCACTTGAACTCAGAAGGCAGAGGCTGCAGTGAGCAGATATCGGGCCACTGCATTCCAGCCTGGGCAACAGAGTTAGACCCTGTCACAAAAAAAAAAAAAAAAAAAAAAACCCGGTGTGTGAGCATTTTGCCCGAACCACCACTCATCTTGGATGTCATGACAGGAAAAGCTATTACCTTCACCTTAGTAATTTCCAGAAAAGGAAAATGAAATGATCCTACTTATCCTCTATTTTAGACTATCTTTCTGGTTCTTTTCATTCTCAAGATGCTTGCACATCCTGAGGAATCCACAAGTACCAAAGCTATAAAGAACAAGTCAGGAATAAAGCTCCCTGGTATTCCAAAGGCTCACAGTACTGATTCCATGGAGCGGTGAATTTGAACCATCAAGGAAAGCAAATCTCAAGCTAGGCTTTCAGAAGCCTAAGGTTGACAAACACATAAATCTAATAAGAAATGGTCAAGTTATTCACAAGGACAGTTAGGCTGAGGGACCTTGAGTCTATGCAATCCACTTCCATTTTCCTAGACTCTATGTGCAAGGAGGGCGTGAGCCATCTGTCTTAGTTTTTGATGCAATTCCAATATTATCAAAGACAAGATAAAATCATCTTCAAAGTCCTTCCCAGATACACAGTTTTATGTCTTTTTTCCTAAACATCAGCATCCACTGTTTTGTAACCAGAAAACATTAAAAACTAGAAACTATTAGAAACTAGAAAGTTGTGAAAACTCACAAAGCTGTATTTTTCAATCCTGAAACTTATTTATAAAAATTCTCTTGGAGTACATTTAGCCATAAAAATGATATCACTAAGTAGCTTAACTGCCAATCTCTCTCACAAGCAAACACAGAAAAATCTAGCTCTTCTGAGAAATTGTTTTTCTCACTCTGATCAGGTCACTTAACCTGTCAGAGCCCTAGTCTCATTTTTTGTATGTGGATGCTAATATCTCTATCATCTTAGGATTTGCAAGGCAAAATATGTAAGATGTCAAGTAATTAATATTGAGCCTAAATATTAACATTACTTAGAATTTTAAACAATAATGAAGTAGTTTTTTAATTTGTCAAAAGGAATTATGAGTTATAAAAAAGGTTAGAAAACACTGATCTAATATAGTTATAGAATAAATACTGTAAACACTAAAATTTCTACCCCCAAAATCTTATCTGAATATCATTCAAAATAACCTATCTGCTCTCTACTTTTAGAAACTCATTATATGGTTTTGAAACCATAAGATTTGGAGAAAAACAGGCTCCAAAATACAAGCTCTATCACAAGTCACCTGACATCACTGTAGTAACAGCTATTTGTTCTGGCCGACCCTCTCTCCTTCTAGGGTTCAGCAATCCTTTTAGGAGATTGCTCCTCTTTCTGCCTCTTCTAATGTCTTTCTACTCATATAGTTGAAACAGAAGATGCCATCTCTCTGGGCAGTGACTGGCCAGAAATTGGCTCCTGGTCGAAGCTTAGCCAGTCAAAGTACCCCACCACACAATCACAGAGATTAATTCAAGAATGAGCCTGTAACCGATGCCAAAGCAGTCAGAATCTTTATCTAGGATGCCTTTATTTGGAACTGATAAAAAGCTAGCATTCTAGGTAGCAAGCCCTGGCTCCTGTCACCTCCTGTCATACTTAATTTTATGGGCTAATTTGGCTAGGCCACAGTGCCCAGATATTTGGACAAACACAACCCTAGATGTTACTGTGAAGGTATTTTTTAGGTGAGATGAACATTTAAATCAGTAGACTTGAGTAAAGCAGATTACCCTAATAATGTAAGTAGACCACATCCAATCACTTGAAGGCATTAAGAGAAAGATGAGGTCCCCCAAGGAATAAGGAATTCTATCTCAGATTACCTTTAAACTTGAGATGCAACATCAACTCTTCACTGGGCCTCCAGCCTGCCAGCCTGTCCTATAGATGTCAGACTTGCCAGCTCCCACAACCTTAAAAATTTCTTAAAATAAATCTCTGTCTCCCTCTCTCTCTACATATATACACACACACACATATATACACATATATATATACACACACACACATATGCACACATCCTATTTGTTCTCTAACCCTCCTTCCCGCCCACCTATACCTTTACTCTTCCAATTATATGGGGTCATCAAATTCTTCTTTTTGCCTAAACCAGCTCCAGTTAGGTAGGTCACTTCATCTTTTTCAAGCCTCCGTTTTCTTCTCTTCAAAGAGGGATAATAAAATCTTTACCTCACAATTGCATATAGGATTACAAAATTTATGCCAGCATACCCGGTTTACATAGCAGATGCTAAATAAAAAGTTAAACACCAACAAACTCTTTATAAGCTCTAGTTTCTGCAGCTATAAAATGAGTCTCTACTTTACAAACCATATATGGGATTGCTATGAAGAGCGATAGAGAAAATACACAATAAAACCTAATATACCACTATGCAACTTATCTACTGACTCAGTAACACATATTGAATCCTATTACATACATGTCACTATGCTATACTTAAGGGATACATAAAACCAGAAGGCACCTGCCATTAAGAAGCCCTTAATTCAGAGCATGTGAACACACACCTGGTGTGAGGGGTTGGGGATAAGAATATAAAGAGATAATTACAATGCACTGTACTAGGTGCTACAACACGGAAGCACTGTGGGATAGGAAAGGTTCTACGAGAACACAAAGAATGGGAACTTGACTCTCCCTGAAGAAGGTCAGAAAAGGTCTCCTTGGTATCACTGAAGGTAGGATGATTAATTCCCAAGTGAGCTGTGCAGACAATAATGTCATGTTTATCAATATAAATTACTCCGGTCTGAGAATACTGCGTGAAGGAGATGAGAGACTTCAGCTAAGCCTTGAAGAAAAGAGTAAATGTCAGGTAAGAAAATGGTATTTCAGCCAGAGATAAAGCTTATACAAGAAAGCACAGACGATGTTGGCAAAACAGCAGTAAGAAGCAGACTAAGAAGAAAACTCCTCAAATTTGATAAAAGATCTGCATCTACAAATCTAAAAACCTCAATGAACTCCAAATAGCATAAACACAAAGAGACTCATTATAATCAAACTGTTGAAAGAATCTTGAAAATAGCAAGCAAGAAGAAAAGCAACTTGTCAATTTGTGACATATAATCAATCCTTAATAAGATTATCAATGGATTTCTCAGCAGAAACTTGAAGGTCAGAAGGCAACGAAATGATATATTTAAAGTGTTGGAAGAAAAAAAACCTGTCAACTGAGAATTCTATACCTGACAAAACTGTGCTTCAAAAGAATGAGGGAGAAATCAAAATACTCCTAGACAAACAAAGGCTGAGGAAGTTCATTACTTCTAGATCTGCCCTACGAGAAATGCTAAAGGGAGACCTTGAGGTTAAAATGAAAGGATGCTAGATAGTAATTGAAAGTCATATGAAGATAAAAAGATCTCCAGTAAAGGTAAATACATGGGTAAATATAAAAACCAGTATAACTGTAATTTTTGTTTACAACTCCACTTTATACTTTCTATAGAATTTAAGAGACAAATGCATAAAAAAGAATTTGTGAATCTGTTAGTAGATACACAATGTATAAAGATACAGTTTGTGACATCAATAACGAAACGGGGGAGTTTTTTTTTTTTTTTTTTTTTGAGATAGAGTCTTGCTCTGTTGCCCAGGCTGGAGTGTAGTGGCGTGATCTCGGCTCACTGCAAGTTCCACCTCCCGGGTTCACACCATTCTCCTGCCTCAGCCTCCCAAGTAACTGGGACTACAGGCGTCCGCCACCACGCCTGGCTAATTTTTTTTTTTTGGTATTTTTAGTAGACATGGGGTTTCACCGTGTTAGCCAGGATGGTCTCAATCTCCTGACCTTGTGATCCACCCGCCTCAGCCTCCCAAAGTGCTGGGATTACAGGCATGAGACACCGTGCCCGGCAGGGGAGTTTTGATACTGTTTGTGACATCAATAACATAACAGGGTGAGAATGGGCTAGGTGCAGTGGCTCACTCCTGTAATCCCAGCACTTCGGGAGGCTGAGGCAGATGGATCACCTGAGGTCAGGAGTTCGAGACCAGCCTGGCCAACATAGTGAAACCCCATCTCTACTAAAAATACAAAAATTAGCTGGGTGTGATGGCAGGTACCTGTAGCCCCAGCTACTTGGGAGGCTGAGGCAGGAGAATCACTTGAACCCAGGAGGCAGAGGTTGCAGTGAGCCGAGATTGCACTGATTGCACTGCTGCACTCCAGCTTGGACAACAGAGCAAGACTCTATCTCAAAAAAAAAAAAAAAAAAAAAAAAAGTGGGGGTAAGGGCAGAGGAGAAAATGGAGCTGTATACGACCAGAGTTTTATTTGTGTCTTTAAAGACCGAGTCTCTCTGTTTCCCAGGCTGGAGTGCATTGGTGTGATCACAGCTCACTGTAGTCTCGAACTCCTGGCCTCAGGCAGTCCTCCTGCCTTAGCCTCTTGAGTAGCTAGGACTACAGGTATGCACCACCACAGTCAACTAATTTTATTTTCTGTAGAGACAAGGTCTCACTATATTGCCCTGACCTCAAGCTATTCTCCCATCTTGGCTTCCCAAATTCCTGGGATTAGAGGCATGAGCCACCACGCCTGGCCAGAAGCACAGTTTTGTATGGGACTGAAGTTAGTTTATATCAATTCCAAATAGATTGTTCAGTTTGGGATGATAAAGTTCCAGAGATTCATAGCGGTGATAATTGCACAATTATTGTGAAAGTATTTAATGATATTAAGTACATTTAAAAATGACAACAAAAGAGTGAAACTCCATCTCAAAAAAAAAATTACTTTAAAACTTTAACCATTTTAAGTGTACAATTAATGACACTGAATGGTACACTTTAGGTGGTTAAAAATTTAAAGTAGTAAATTTTATCTTATGTATATTTTATGATAATACAAAATTAATGAAAAAGAAAGTAGAGAGATGAGAAAATTCTAGACAGACTAACTTACCTAGAATGGAAGGTTCATGTGTGGTTAAATAAAGCTGAAATGGTAAATCAGAATAAGATTATAAAGAACTTCTGTACTAGGTAAAGACAGGCTTTTACTGTTGTTGTTGTTGTTTTCTTTATTCTGAGACAAAGTCTCACTCTGAAGCCCAGGATGGAGTGCAGTGGCGGGATCTCGGCTCACTGCAACCTCTCTGCCTCCCGGGTTCAAGTGATTCTCCTGCCTCAGTCTTCCGAGTAGCTGGGATTACAGGCATCCGCCACCACGCCCGGCTAATTTTTGTATTTTTAGTAGAGATGGGGTTTCACCTTGCTGGATAGGCTGGTCTTGAACTCCTGACCTCAGGTGATCCACCCACCTCAGCCTCCCAAAGTGCTGGAATTACAGGCATGAGCCATCGTGCCCAGCCAAGATAGACTTTTAATATACAGGAAATGGTGAGTCCCTTAGAGGTTTCTGAGACATGCTTCTTTGAACGCCGAACGGCATTATTTAGCAACACAGCTCTTCTTTCCTGTCTGGCTTGTGGAGGAAGAGAGGAAGCAGAGGCACTTACTGCTCAGAAAGCTGATGACAATTGCTAGAAAGGCAATAAAACACCCTGACTCTGCTTATCTTAGGAACTGTCAGAAGCCTTGAGCTAGATTACAGTAATAACTATAGAAAGCTGATGAGAAAGTCTTCGTTTTAAATTTAAACCATTTGAAAGTTACACGACCTTTCATTCTAAGAATTCACAGTTCATGGCCGAGTGCGGTGGCTCATGTTTTTAATCCCAGCACTTTGGGAGGCCAAGGTGGGCAGATCACTTGAGGTCAGAAGTTTGAGACAAGCCTGGCCAACACGGTGAAATCCTGTCTCTACTAAAAATACAAAAATTAGCCGTGCGTGGTGGTGCATGCCTCTAATCCCAGCTACTCGAGAGCCTGAGGCAGGAGAATCACTTGAACCTGAGAGATGGAGGTTGTAGTGAGCCAAGATCATGTCACTGTACTCCTGCCTGGGTGACAGAGCAAGACTTCATTTCAAAAAAAAAAAAACCAAAAAAACAAAAAAACAAGAATTTGTAGTTCATAAAAGCTTAGATTAAAGTTCGAGGACAAAGACATTTATTCTTACCATAAGTTTTAAATTACTCTAAAAGTTGCCTTTGTCAGGCACAGTGGTTCACAACTGTAATTCCAACACTTTGGGAGGCTGAAGTGGGAGGACCACTTGAGCCAAGAGTTTGAGACCATGCTGGGCAACACAGTGACACCCACGTCTCTATAAAAAATTTTTTAAAAAATTAGCTGGGCATGGTGGCATATGCCTGTAGTCCCAGCTACTTAGGAGTCTAAGGTGGGAGGATTGCTTAAGCCTGGGAAGTCAAGGCTAAAGTGACCCATGATCACACCACTGCTCTCCAGCCTGGGCAACAGAGCCTGACCCCATCTCAAAAATATATACATACATACATACACACACACACACACACACACACACAAACACATGCATAAATAAAACTTGCCTTAATTATATAATCTTCATGAGATATTATTTCATTTTTT
This sequence comes from Theropithecus gelada, assembly GCF_003255815.1. Lineage (NCBI taxonomy): Eukaryota > Metazoa > Chordata > Mammalia > Primates > Cercopithecidae > Theropithecus > Theropithecus gelada. Next base: position 79,298,530 of record NC_037668.1, read on the forward strand.
CAACAAATATTTATTAAATGTCTACTACATTCCAAACAAGATTGTAGTTGGGCCTCTATTTATAGTTTGCTGGGGAAAACTAATAGCCATTAATTATAAAAATTTAAGATAAATACTGTGAAAGTATGATGGTACTATGGGAATAACTAATGTTCTTACTTAGTTCTGAGAGACTGGCTGTTTTTAATGGGTTTTATTTTTAAAAATAAGAGAATATATTTATGGGTGTAAGTCATTGAAAAGAGAGCCTAACTAGAATCAGAAAAAACACAAACTTTGGGGTGTGGCTTATATGACAAAGCACACCCCCTTAGTGGCAGGTCCCAAAATTAGATGGTTCATTTTTCAAAGGGGAAATAATATATATATATATACACACATACACACACACATATCTCTGGAGACAGAGTCTCACTCTGTCGCACAGGCGAGAATGCAGTGGGGCAATCTCGACTCACTATAACCTCTGCCTCCAGGGTTCAAGCAATTCTCCTGTCTCAGCCTCCAGAGAAGCTGGGATTACAGGTGTGCACCAGCACGCCCAGCTAATTTTTGTATTTTTAGTAGAGACAGGGTTTCACCTTATTGGCCAGGCTGGTCTCAAACTCCTGACCCTCAGGTGATCCTCCCGCCTCGGCCTCCCAAAGTGCTGGGATTATAGGCATGAGCTACTGTGCCTGGCCAGAAATACAAATTTATTTTGCAAATCCATAATAATTTATTCTACTTATCTAGCAGGACAAAATGAGATTAAAAGAAACCAACAGAAAAGATATGTAAAACAAAACCTTAATTTTCTGAATTACAAAATAGGGATAATAAAGTTAATGGGCAGGATTAATTTATGTTACATCTAGAAACACTCCAGGGCAATGCCTGGCATGTAGTAAGTGCTAAATAAATTTCAGCTAATATTATTATTACCATTACATTGTTTACTAGTATAAAAATACATTTACTGGCTTTTTGAAAGCTGTAATAAAGCACCTGGAGTGATGGCAATCAGGCCTCCAGTATGTTGGTGGAGACTGTGACTCTTAAATCCTCCAGGAGCTGAAATTTCTTGGTAGATGTTTTTGCTTTCCAAAGACAGACTATAATATATCTCAATAATTATTGCTGTATTAAAAGAGATAAGTGCCCCTTAGTAAGCTACCAGAGCCACAAAACAATACAAGCAAATGAAATGTATAATAATTCTAACTCAGAACAGAACAGGTCCAACAGAAGATACATAGATTATGTATGTATGTATGCATGCATGCATGCATGTGTGTATTTATTTATTTAATAGAGACTGGGTCTTGCTTTGTTGCCCAGGGTGATCTCAACTCCTGGCCTCTGCAATTCTCTTGCCTTGGCCTCCCAAAGTGCTGGGATTACAGGCGTGAGCCACCACGCCTGGCCTATGTGATTTTTGAATGATCTAACAGGCACACATGAAAAAGTAAAAAGAAATGAGTGAAGTTTATTTTAATGTAATATTTCAAAATGTAATAAAGGTGAAAAATATTAAGATATTTTACATTCTTCTTTTTCATTCTAAATCTTTGAAATCCAGTATATTTTATACTAACAACACATCTTAAATTGGACTAGCCATATTTCAAGTGCTCAATCACCACACAGGTAGTGGCTACTATACTGGACAGCACAGGTTCAGACTTCAGCAAGGAGGTTTTCAAATAAGGAGAGTCTCCCAAAACCGAGGTTTTAATGATGATCTATACACTTTATGTGAAAATGAATTAGGCTGCCTCCTTACTATCAAAGAAATGCACACCACAACCTAGAGCTTCAGTTATTTAACCAGTAATACCATTCTTAAGGCAGAGTCACAAAAGAGACCTTTTGGCGTCAGTATCACAGATCTTTAGAGGGTCAAAAACACATCAAGTTGGACCATATAAGTAAAAGAGCTCCAGATTTGATGATATAAGCAATGAATGCTCCAGACATAATGGTTTCTAATGATATTTGAACTGAACTAAAACAAAAACGCAGAATTTTTAAAAATTCAAACCATATGCTAGGATTTAGAAATTTTAAAAAATCAGTTATTGAATATGATGGAAGTAGAGGTCTATATATTTAGTAACACAGAATCTGGCTACCTGGCTACATAGTTCCATTTACTCTTCAACTAGAGAAAGAAAGTTCATTCAGCTACTCCAACCAATATTTAGTGAACAGCTATTGAGTAAATCCTGTACTCTAAGTGCTGAACTCGGTGTTGGGATGATGATGATAGATACTAATATGTATTGAGAACTTACTATGTTCCAAGCATTGCGTTAAGCATTGTGCATGGTTATTCATATTTCCATTTTATAGATTAAAAAACTGAGGTACAGATAGTTAAGTATATCCAGGTCATGTCAGGCAATCTGGAAATCTGGTTAAAAAGCCCATGCTCTGAAATACTATACTATATTGCCTCATTAGAAGTAAGAGTTGGCCTGTGTCATCACACAGTCGAGAGTCTACTGGGAGAGAAGGAAACTGTGTGCTCTCTGAGCTGAGGGAGATAATCAGAGAAAGCTTCTTGGAAATGAAGACTTGTTCATTTCTTTATCTGAAAAACTGAAATAAAGTTATTTACCCTTCAGGGATGTTACAAGAGCTCAACAAGTGAACTTATATAAAGAAGGCATAGTACAATGCCTGGTAACTATTATTCTAATTATCTATCCTGTTTACTGACCCAAGACCAGGATAACCAACAGGCCTGACAGGATGTGGCTTTAACTTCCTGATGTTCTTGCTAAAAGGACAGAGACAGGAAGGAAATGGAAGCTAGCAGATGACAAAATATTAACTCCTGCCTCAGCATAATTTACCACCACATTATCCAAGTGACTGAAGCAATCTCTTAGTATGTTTCATCTTTTCCACTGCCAAGAACTTCTCTAACTGAGGCATTTTACTTTCATAGCAACAGCTCTCAAGAATGGGTCCACAGATAGTTTTTAAGTGTCTGGGAACTCCTGAAATAAATACAAAATAGTATCACAGATATACATGTTATTTTTTTCTGTGGGCAGGGTGTAACAGTCTTCATCAGATTTTCAAAGGAAATCCCTGACACAAAAACAGATCTGCAACTACCATATGATTAAGCAATTCCACTTTTGCAAATATACTACGAAGAACTGACAGCAGGGTCTTGAAAAGGTATTTGTACGTTCATGTTCATAGCAGCATTATTCATAATAGCTAAAATGTGGAAGCAACCCAAATGTCCATCAATAGATGAACAGGTAAACAAAACGTGGTATGTAAGTACAATGGAATTATTATTCAGCCTGAAAAAGGAAGGAAATTCTGACATATGCCACAACACAGATGAACCCTGAGGACGTTATACGAAATAAGATAGTCATAAAAAGACAATATCTCGTCATTCTGCTTATATGAGATAGTTACAGTATTCAAAATCAGAGAGAAAATAGAATGGTGGCTACTCTAGGGAACGGCAAGGAAAATGGGAGGGAGTAGAGTATGGGGAGTTACTGTTTAATTGGTATGGGGTTTCAGTTTTATAAGATGAAAAGAGTCTTGGAAATGAATGGTGATGATAGTTGCACAACACTGTGAATATATTTCTTTTTCTTTTTTTGAGACGGAGTCTTGCTCTTGTCGCCCAGGCTGGAGTGCAGTGGTGTAATCTTGGCTCACCATAACCTCCACCTCCAGGGTTCAAGCGATTCTCCTGTCTCAGCCTCATGAGTAACTGGGATTCCAGGCGCCTGCCACCACGCCCAGCTAGTTTTTGTATTTTTAGTAAAGACAGGTTTCGTCATGTTGGCCAGGCTGGTCTTGAACTCCTGATCTCAGATGATTCGCCCGTCTCGGCCTCCCTAAGTGCTGGGATTACAGGTATGAGCCACTTCACCTGGCCATGTGAATATATTTCATACCACTGAATTGTTTATCTAAAAATGGTTAAGATGATAAATTACTATGTTATGTGTATTTTACCACAATTTTTTAAAGTGGGAAAAAAAACACTAAGTCTGCAGAATATTAAAAAAAAAAAAAATCAGCCCATTAACCTTAATGCTCCTGTGAGGATTTAAAAACCTTTTATATATAAAATCCTTTTCTTTTTCTCTTTTTTTTTTTTTTTTTTGAGACTGAGTCTCACTCTGTTGCCTAAGCTGAAGCACAGTGGCATGACCTCGGCTCACTGCAACCTCTGCCTCCCAGGTTCAAGCAATTCTCATGTCTCAGCCTCCTGAGTAGCTGGGATTATAGGCATGCGCCACCATGCCCGGCTAATTGTTGTATTTTTAGTACAGATGGGGTTTTGCCATGTTGGCCAGGCTGGTCTCAAACTCCTGGCCTCAGGTGATCCACACGCTGCAGCCTCCCAAAGTGCTGGGATTACAGGTGTGAGCTACTGTGTCCGGCCTAAAATCCTTTCCTATAGTCTTCAAAATAAGCAATTATTCAGAAAGTCTTTGCCTTAGTTCAACATTTAACACATGGCTTCTATTCTGCCATAAATTTTGCAGAAAGTAAGTCTTGGAAATATTCCAATATTTATAACATACTTTGAGTCATTCATTCAACCAACTTGGTTATACTAATTCCACGGGGTCAAGTAATGTGTGTGTTAATTTCTAGGCCTACCAAAATGAACAAGACATAGCCTTGCCCTTAGGAATTAAAAATTTACCAAAAAAGTGATATAAATTACTATAAACAGTAGAAAATACTACAATAAAGGAATAAAGCCTCTGGAAGAAGAGAAAAGAATAACTAGTAATCTGAAGATTTCATGGAAGGCTTGACAGAACAGACAATATTTAAGATGGGTCTTGAACATGAAAAAAACTTTATAAGGTAAAAGGTGTGCTTCAGGCAAAGGGGAACAGTAGGATCAGAGGCACAGAGGAATAAAAGTGGTGGTATGTTGAAGTAAGAGGTAATAAACCCATCTATCATACAACTGGAGAAAGGGGATAAAGCTGAAATAGTAGATTCGAGTACTGTACTGAGCCCTCAGAGCACAAAGAGCAAACACACTGTATCTGTTCTCAAATAGCTTTACCGTACCATAAGGGAGCACACTGTGAGAGGTGGCTAAGACAGAAGAATGGTCAGGATGCCAAGTGAACACCATGAAGGAAGAGCCTTTACGCCATGTTCAAAGAAGTGAATTGGATTCAGTTGGAGATGGGAAGTCACTGAGGGATCTGAGTTATATTTTATGACAACTTTAAGACAGATTTCAACAATACTGAAAAGATTATTTTCTCATCTATTATAAGCTAAACACTAGGGATACAAGCAGCCCCTGTGCTTAAGAAGCACATAATCTAGTTGGAGATTTAAAAAACACAGAATTATAACAAAGTATGATAAATGTTATAACAGTTGTAAATATAAAGACTACATAAAGTAGGCTCTTAAATAAGACTTGAAGAGAGAAGAGAGGTTGGGAGGTAAAGTCAAGGAAGGCTTCATCTCCCAGAGGAAATGATGTCTAAGGTGAGATTTGAAGAGTGAGAAATTGATCAGACAACAGGGAAGATAGGAACGAATTCAAGAGACACTGCAAAGGTAGAAGACTAAAGATGAGAAGAAGAAAAATCTCAGGTTTCTAGCTTGAGTGACTAGGTGAATGGTGATGTCACTGACAAGGGAGATACAAAACAGAGGTGAGGGGACAATTAGGGAAGTGATATCCTACTAGATATTCAGATGAAAACGCTAGTAGGCAATGAAAAATACAGGTCTTGAGCTTAAGTAAGAGATTCGGGTATTTGATGAGTGTTATATGACAACTACCTGTATTGCTTTTCCTTAAGTTAAAAATATCATACTAATTTAATCTAATTGGCATAATTAAATCATTTAATTAATAGCAAATGTTGAAGAAATCACAGAAAAATTTGTAAAATATACCAAAAGGTATCTCGCCTCAAGCTCCCAATGTCTTATATTTTCTACTAGAAACAATTTGGTGAATTAAAGATGAAAACAAAGACAATGAAATCTCATTTTCTGACCAATAACAAAGAACATTCTTTACCCAACTAACTCAAGTTTATATACTGCTTTCAATATTTCCACTGGTTTGCAATGCTTAAAACAAAATATGATTCTAAGAAACATATTCCTTTTTCCATTATGCATTTCCCGAATTTTACAATGAATATGTATTATAACCATCATTAAGACAAAAGTATTGTAAAGCACTATATTCATTATACAGTAATTACAATTTCACATCATACATGCTGTTTACTTAGAGGTTTGATCCCTGGACTAAAACATATATATATATATATATATTTTTTTTTTTTTTTTTGAGACAAGTCTTACTCTGTTGCCCAGGCTGGAGTGCAACGGCTCACTGCAACCTCTGCCTCCCAGGCTCAAGTGATTCTCCTGTCTCAGCCTCCTGAGTAGCTGGAATTACAGATGTGCGCCATCACGCCTGTCTAATTTTTGTATTTTTAGTAGAGAACGGGGTTTGACCATTTTGGGCAGGCTGGTCTCGAACTCTCTAGTGATACACCTGCCTCGGCCCCACAAACTGCTGGGATTACAGACATGAGCTACCATGCCCAGCCCCTGGACTAAAACTAAGTATCTTCATCTCAAAACCAAAGAACTGGCTAACATTTTATCAGGTAACAATTTAGTAAAAGCCACAAACAAAATCTGTTTAAATTATTTTTTCTTGTTTTGTAGTCATACTCATCACATCCTTATTATATATTAATAAAAAAATTAGGCCAGGCGCGGTGGCTCAAGCCTATAATCCCAGCACTTTGGGAGGCCGAGACGGGCGGATCACGAGGTCAGGAGATTGAGACCATCCTGGCTAACACGGTGAAACCCCGTCTCTACTAAAAAAATACAAAAAACTAGCCGGGCGTGATGGCGGGCGCCTGTAGTCCCAGCTACTCGGGAGGCTGAGGCAGGAAAATGGCGTAAACCCAGGAGGTGGAGCTTGCAGTGAGCTGAGATCCGGCCACTGCACTCCAGCCTGGGCAACAGAGCCAGACTCCGTCTCAAAAAAAAAAAAAATTAAAGGCTGAAGAATTTTAACTTGGCACGGAAAAAACAGTCATTCACAAGAATAAAAACCAAGGTTTTTATAATGTAATACCTTGAAGATTTGGTGATAATGACCTAATACAACTACTTACAAAAGCATATTTTAACAACTATAATTTTAGCATGGGGATGAGTCTGACTATGACACTAATGGAGTTGACAGATTATGTAAGTTGCCTACACTGTAGAGCTCACCTAAAATAAGTCTAGCAAAAATATTTTCACAAATGTCAAATCATGTATAAATACATCACACATTTATAAAATGTGACTATACCCTAAAAACTGGCAAGGTTTTGAAATTCTCTGATTTTCATAATAAGACAGTCACAAAATATTAGGTACGTTATTTTCATGTTGCCAGCTGTCATTTACTATATAAGACTGCCACTGGTACAACTTAACATTATAGTTACTAAAAGTTATTGAAAGATTAGTTGACCAAAGTGTAACAAATAATGTTTTTAACAGTAAGAGCATTTTATCTATGATGCTCTAATTCCCATTAAAATTCATTATAGAAATATTTTATACATTAAACAAGTACACTCGAAGTCAAATCAAGCAAGTCCTAGAACATTGGTGTATGTATCCATTTTCATAGGCTTAAGAGGCTCAGAAGATAAGTATTTTCAAATGTACCTACTATAACATGTATATAACATATATAGGGAAGCAAAAATGTTTATGGACCACATGAAAATGAAAAGTCTAAACACCATTATAGATTCAGTAATTAAGTGTTTGCTACTTCTATTTTGAACCAAAGTCAAAAACTTAAAAATCCTAATGAGTGGCAGAATTGTACAACAGAAAGAATGCTGAACTTATACAACCTGGTTTTGATACCAGTACTGTCTCTTAACGTGATGTGTGACTCTGGATTTGATTTTTTTTTTTTTTCCCATTAGTAAGGACAAAATTAAACTATACAATCACCATGAAGGGTTTTTTGTCCTGGTCGGATTTCCATATTAGAAGTTTTATGTCATAGGAAAAGGCCAATAAGCCGATCCAATTAGACTGAATTTCAGGTCTTTTCCAGGAAATGCCAGAAGAGAGGCGCTCTTCACCAAACTTGAAATTATAAGTACATGTAGCTAGATGTACTATAGCCCTCTTGCCAAAATAGGGAGAAAGTCTATCTGAGAATGGAATTAACCCAGCGGAAATGGAAACAAGAAATGGAGAGCAAGAGAACTGATTATATCATCTGAGCCTCAATATCAAGGAATGCTTTAAGCCAACCCCACCTTTGAAAGGTTTCAGTTTCACATGTCAATAAAGTTCACTCTTAAGTTAGTTTGGGTTTAGTTCTTTCTTACAACTGAAAAATTCTAACAACCAGTTTTTCTACAGAAATCTCAATATAGTCTCACAGATAAGGTTAAGATCATTGCCAAATTCTTGCCATATAAGGCAGTTAACTCATTTAATCTCCTTATGTCTCAATATTGTCAGTAAAATGAAGTATATCAGCCATTATCTGCTTCAAAGTGTTGTGAGGGTTAAAAAAAGAAAAAGATTGGTGTGAATATTTAGATACAGTGCCCTGTAGACAGAAAAATTGTCTTATTTTTAAAAAGTAATTTTATAGTCATTTTTACAATCAGTATTACTATAAAGTTTCCAGGGAACACAGAAATTAAGGAAGTACCAATACTATCTGCTATAGTCAGATTCAAATCTAATTGTATTTGAGTCTGTCCTACATAGTACCTATGTATAAGAAAGAAGATTCAACTTAGAATAAAGTAGTCCTGGGATCAGGTATTAGCTCTACAGCTGACAAGCTTGTATCATTTTGGGCAAAATAATCTAAGCATCTTAAGTTTCTTACCTGTAAAATAGAAACACCACCACCTATTTCAAATTACAAGGTTTGTGTGAGGGTCAAATCACAGTTATGAAAGCTCTTGGCATGGTGTCTGAATTTAACATTCCATCTATTAAATGTATTAAATGATAATGTTTTTCTAATATATTATTCAAATACCTAAGGTCGGAGAAAAACTATTTTTCAGTCATTCTAGGATATACATTTTTTCACATTTTTCTCTAAATGAAATCAAACAGTACCTTATAGTTAATGGCATGTCATTGTTTATTTGGCAGTGACTTTTCAGTGGTACGTAAGTATATAGTGTATCCTGCAATTAAAGGCTGCCTCATATATGATGAAGTACCCTGACTCCGTTCAAACAGAACTGTGGTACTTAACCAAATAAGGTAGCATTTATCAAAATATACATCAGAAACAGAAAGGTGTGTGTGGGGAGGAGGTTGTATACATATATACATGTATGTACTTTGTGTGTGTGTGTCTGTGTGTGTGTATGAGTAGGCTGTAATTTTGCTTTACATACCTCTGTAGGTCAACTATTTCATTGTTAAGAGTATCTAGTTCCTTAATAGCAGAGAAATCTGCAACAGGACTTGATCCTATGATGTTCTAAAAACAAAAAGTTCACAATTATACATTACTATAAAATTATGCAATATATAACAAGACACTAAAAATATTAAAGCTCTACCCAGATACAAGGTATTGCATATTTTACTCTATTACTGACACTTTCCACTAAAAAAAATCATATCCAGTGCAATTATATATAATTTTATACTTAATTATATAGTAAGACATTTACATTTCCCTTAAATTCTCTGAAAACTGTTATTCTATACTATGTACCCCATCCCCATCTCCGATCTGAATGTCTTTGTCACTTGATCCTAGCCTGTTCAGAACCTTGCAGTAAAAGAGATGCCAGATTCATAAACTAATTCCTCCACCGAAGTATAAATTCTTAGAAAAATTGATGGTGATTTATTTGTATTCGTATTTGTTGAATCTCAGAACTACAGTAGTGGTTGATTTTATTTAATTCAAGGAATTTACACTTTTTTTACATACTGTGTCCATTTTATTTAAAGTAAATCATCATTCTACAAACTGTGACCTTTTATAAATGTAAGCTATTGTTATAATTAACTCTTCAATAGAATATGTTCTTAAAATATGTGGCCTCCCATTGAGTTGTTTCTACCTTGGCTCTATGTCCTTTGTAAACTATCGTTGATGCCCCAGAGAGCTGGCTGAAGTCAGAGCGAAAAGATAAATGCTTCCTCAGACATTTCATCTACACCCAATGCTACAACCAGATTAACAAATAACAGGATAATTACCATCTGGAAATGTTAAAACTGAGGCCTGAACATGTAAAAACTAAGATACACTGCTGACTTTATATAACAGAACATAAGACTTAGTGTTAATACTTATGTTGTTGTATAGTTAATTTACGTCAACAACTTGCACAACAGAAGAAACCTAAAAGCACACGATATCTCATCTCCTCACATTTATATACTCATTTACAATTCACTAAGCACTTTAAATTCCACTAGTTAATTCTCAACACTAATCTGTAAAGTGGGCAGTAGGTAGGGCAGATATTATTATTAACCCTATTTTAGAACTGAGGAAACAGATTAAATGACTTGCTCAAAGTTGAACCCAGCCAGTATGCAGTTTAATCAAGAGTCTTCTGATTAAAGTGCTATTTCATGCAATGCCCCCAGTGGCACTTGCATATCAAGATCATTTAGGTAAATAAAATTATTACTCTAAAAGTAAATTTGATAAAACAGGTACATCAATAAAATTTAGCAAGTAATTCCTTTTATATTTCTTTATGCCACACTGCACTTTTAGTACTAAGCTGTTTTGACTATCAGTACTAAAATTCATCTGAGAAGGTTTAATACTAATCTCAATTTTATATTAATTATAGCTTTGTATGAAATACATCTCTTATTTTCTGTGTTCCACTGATATACAAAAACGTATCAATGTTAAATTAAATTAGGTATTTTAAAGTGGATTTCTGAATGCGACAACTATTCACTAGTATTTTAACTCTGTCTAAACCTGACCTATGAGCTAGGCCTGGCCAGACAGCTAAACAAAATGAAACATTAGCATTTGGTCTCACTTTTATCAGCAAGAGTAACTTACTTCACTTAAATGCTATGAAAAATTTGCTATCAGAGGTGCAAATGTACCAAAGAACTTGTGACTACCACACCTCCTCTGTCACTTTAACTCAAAAGAAGGTGACTCACATTTTATAGTCTTCCCTGTAAAATTATCATCAAATAAGAAGACAGAGTGAGACAAATTAGTTTAACCTCAAACAAGCTAGAAAGTGACATCCCAGATACTGAAAAAAGTTTAGCTAATATTTTATGTAGCATTTGAAGGGTATATGAGGAAAAATATATAGCATGTCCCCTTCTTTCAAAATGTTTCCTCTCACCCTATCTTGTATATTACACAAAAATTCCACTTTGGTGATGTTAAGTGGATCAGAGAGCCTAGGGAAGGTAGGCTAAAATGCACACAAGGACCAAGTGACATGTGACAAAAGCATGCTGTTTAGGAATTTTCTCCTTTTTGCTGAATAAAAAACCTCTCATTTCAAAATGTATCTTGTAAACCAAAAACTACAAAGCTAAAAAAGGCATAAAATAAAGCTCTAACCTTGAGAGAGAGTAGAGTTAAGAAACTGACAGTACAAGAAAGGCGAAAAGCAGAGTGCTGCAGAATGGAAAAAATAGTCCAAACTAGAAAAAACACAGAAAGGAAAGCAACATTCAAAAAAGGATTAGTCAAAGCTGCAAAAAATGCAGTACTAAAAAAAACAGATTAAAGAGAAAAGAGGTTATTTGAAAGATAAAACAATGCAAGTTTTCATTTTTAAAGTTAAAATTTTGGGTTAATAGATAAGACAGCAGTGATAAATTCCCATTTCCATGAATAATGCTGGTGTCTGACATAAATAGACAAATGTATCTATGATCTAGTGAATGAACTTCAGACAACTGTATACCTCATGCAACTTCAAGCATCTACTAACATAGAGACTTCAATGAACAAACTTAATTTGCTCCAGAAATTTCTGTCGTATCTGTAATTTGTGTTGGTAGGCAACTGAATAGGTTATAAAATGAAGAAGGCGAAATAAAAAAACAGTCTGCATAGGTGAAAGAAAGCATGAAACAACACAGTATTCCATAACTGAGGTACAGTTATACAGCAAAGAGCAAAAATGCAAATTCAGTAACCTTTATCTTTCTGGGTGGCATCACTTTTCCACAACTTAAGGGACCCATGTCCATAAGGAATCAAAAAATTCACAAAATGCCCCCCCAATAACTCACAAAGCAGAAAATATTTATTTTATTACAAATAAGGACAAAAACTACTGTAAGTAACTCTCCATACCTGAGTTATAAATTCCATTTAGTTTACTTAAAAAATCCAATTTTCTTTCTTTCTTTCTTTAAGAGATAGGGTCTTGCTCTGTTGCAAGACCCTGGGTTCAAGTGATCCTCCTGCCTCAGCCTCCCAAGTAGCTAGAACTACAGGTACGTGCCAATGCACTTGGCTAATTTTTTTGTTTTTGTAGAAACAGGGTCTTGCTATGTTGCCCATGCTGTTCTGGAACTCCTGGCCTCAAGTGATGCTCCCACCTTGGACTCACAAAATATTGTAATTACAGGTGTCAGCCACTGTGCTCAGTCCCAATTTGATTTTTGTTAAGCTTTTTAAAATGGGATTTTTAAGAACCATGTGACAAAATTAATCCAAAACCCAAAATATTCTATGATATTTTAAAGAGCCCTCCTCATACCACACATTTGACAACTCTTATTACTGTGTAACAACCCTGAAAAATCGCCATAGCCATGGTTACTTTATAGGCCGTAAGAAATTTAAAAATACAAAGTATTTATTTTTAAAGGCAAATAGCCACTATGGTATGCAAGTCCTTTCAAAGGTCTACTAAAGGCCAAGATATTGTAAATGCATCATACTAGGAAGGGTTTCTACATGAGAGAAAAATCAAGGCATGACTAAAACAATGAAGTTTTGAAAATTCTCACTGCTGTCCAGAAACCAAAACTAGGTAAAACCCACTTCTAGCTGTTCAAATATGAAATTCAGCAGTACACTCAGGAATAAAAGGTCATCTATGGCAAAAACCACACAGATATATCCTCAACATAATGTTTTCCTTGGAGGCTTTTTTGATGTAAAATTGACACCAAGCAACCATCATATGCAAGATTCTGTTTTCAAATCTGTATCATTTTATGTAAGAGTGAATCATCAAGTAAAACACAATAATTTAATTTTTATAGCTTTCCTTTTATAATCTATTCATAAAACTTAATTCACAAATCCAGCAAAGGAAAAATAAGTCCACATTTTTCCAATTTTAACATTGGAAATATAGTTGTCATGTTTAATGAATGGCGTAAACAAGCTACTGGCCAAGGATGTTATACAAGGCACTCCAACATATTTATAGGCACAAACTAAACCACAAACAGTATACTGTTCTGCTCTTAGCCAGATACATTTTCTCTTCTATTCCATCCAAACTGAATCTGTAATTTGACATAGTATTTGTTCCTTTGAAATTAATGCATTCAGGTTTTCTTTTAAGCTTTCTTACCTTTTGTAAACTGGCCCTGTCTGATGGTGGAATCATTTCAGGAGTAAGAACGTGAGGAGGATCAATGCCCTTGATTAACTTCTGACTGATTAAGTGAAAAGCCAAGGCAAATTGATCCTTTGAAAGTTTCCCACAGTCCTTTGTGTCGCATAATGACCTGCACAAATAAACAAAATAAACGGTATATAAGTGCCACAACTGCAAAAAGTCCAGAGAGAAAGTACCGCTATGCAGCTTTTTAAAAACAATGTGGTGAATTAAAAAAGACAGTCACACCAACTTGCAAGTTATTAAAAACTCACTCAACTGTTCGAAGAGGTAGATCAGCTAAGATGGTAAAAAGAGAATGTTCACTCTGGTGCTGAGCAAGAGCCTCTAATCTGGGTTTACACTTTGTGTTTTCTTACCAATTTTCAGAACCACTATACAGTAAAAGTTGTGGTGGGCCAAAGAATTCTAACATTCCTTACTCCCAACACATTTTTAACATTAAAAGATATTAAAGATAAAACCTAAGTCTCAACAAATTTGATTCACTGGTGGCATTAGAAGGATTCTAAAACAAGCACAATTTTCATGTTGCTATGCCTCCTGCAACTCTTGGAGTAGGAGGATACAAGGATCACCAAGCCAAAGCAGAATGAACAGCTGCAAATGGAAATCACATGTGAGGAAAAGGCAGCAATCTGGAAAGCTTTACACAATCACTTGAAGAGAAACAGTAAATGTTTTACTCTATTTTCTTTTTCTGTAAGTAAAAAAAAGTTCAGCTTTCTGAAATCCTGATCTGTTTAACTCATTGAAGGCCAGTAGGGTCTGATGAAAAGACTACATACTTAAAAAGACTATGTGTCACATAGATCTTAAATTCCAGCTTTTCTACTTATTTCTTCTTGTAACCTTGGCTAAATTTTTTTAACCTCTCCAAACCTTAGTTTCCTCACCTATAAAGTGGAGATGATAACACTCATCTTGTAAAATTACTATCAGAATTAAAGACAGGATATATAAAAAGTTTGGGCACAACATCAAGCCAGTGACAGCTGCCATTTATTGAGTATAGTGCCTACCCTAGGCACTCAATAGTGGTAGCTACTACTAATTATGCATATTTAATCTTTCCCAGTCTTGGGTTCTTGTTTCTTTTTTTTTTTTTTTTTTTTTGAGACGGAGTCTTGCTCTGTCGCCCAGGCTGGAGTGCAGTGGCCGGATCTCACTGCAAGCTCCGCCTCCCGGGTTTACGCCATTCTCCTGCCTCAGCCTCCCGAGTAGCTGGGACTACAGGCGCCCGCCACCTCGCCCGGCTAGTTTTTTGTACTTTTTTTGGTAGGGACGGGGTTTCACCGTGTTAGCCAGGATGGTCTCGATCTCCTGACCTCGTGATCCGCCCGTCTCGGCCTCCCAAAGTGCTGGGATTACAGGCTTGAGCCACCGCGCCCGGCCTCTTGTTTCTTTTAAGGCAGATCTACTTACTGTCTGCCTCCGTTCTTTTCTAAGTTTCTCTTTACAACAATGTAGTTCAACTTTTGAGGTTTCTGCCTCTTGAAAACCTGAAGATAACCTCTTGGTATCGTTAGGTGGATGGCAGCAGACACATTATAAAGCATTTTCATATACATTATCTCATTTTCTGTGAAATTCATTAAAGACACTAGGGTTTGTCTTTTTCAAGGACCAAGTATGTTATTCCTATGTGAAGGCATGAAAGTATACATATACACTATAAAATTATGCAGGTATGCCTTGAAGATACTGTTTTTTACATTGTTTAAATTTCATATATCTGGATTCTCTGAAAATTTTAAGTTTAATTGATATAAACAGAAGCTGGATTTTAACATTCTAGTAACAATTAACTGACACTGTCATTTTATTTTATTTTATTTTATTTTTGAGATGGAGTTTCACTCTTGTTGCCCAGGCTGGAGTGCAATGGCGTGATCTTGGCTCACTGCAACCTCCACCTCCCAGGTTCAAGCAATTCTCCTGCCTCACCGTCCCTAGTGGCAACTACAGGTGCGCACCACCACGTCTGGCTAATTTCTTTTATTTTTAGTAGAGACAGCATTTCACCATGTTGGCCAGGCTGGTCTCAAACTCCTGATCTCAGGTGATCCACCTGCCTTGGCCTCCCAAAGTGTTGGGATTACAGGCGTTAGCCACCGCGCCCAGCCGATGCTGTCAATCTTATAAAGCTTCAGGTAACCCATTCTCAAGCTTTTGTCCATTAGCCAGAAGAATTCTTCAGATTCTGATTTTCTCTATAAAAATTCTGAAACAAAAACTGTCCTATTTACAAATGACTAAAAATCAAAATGCAGAAACTGGAATTGATACAAAACCATATTTTTAAAAAATCAAATCAAATAAAGTCTTACCATATATGGGCTAGTAAGGTAGAAGGTAAACCTGTTTTCAAGAAGATTTCACGGACCTCCAGTCCAGACACAAATCCGTCCATATCTTTATCAGTTTTCAGGAAGATTTCATCATATTTAGCTTTTTCTGCAGGGGATACAACCCACTGGGGGGTGGGGGGAGAAAAACAGTATTTCTGCCAAAATGAAACAAACTTTGAAGTGTCACTCTTTCAATCCATTACAGTATCCATCACAAATTCTGAACAATTCTACCCTACTAACTCAGAGCAACAATGTATCACTTCCATATGACATCTCAATCAAAACGCTGTGGTGAAGACAAAATAACAGAAGAAAATACAGGCCAATTAGGACTTATCTATAGGTGCACATTTCCACTTTCTATTAAGAAATGAGTAAATTCAAACATAGTTAACTCTTGACTTATGCCCACATTAATATAGGTAACTCAAAGTCTGTATAAACAAAATACTCAGATAATTCTCAATCTTTATTTTTTATAGTTTGACCCAGCAGTGTTAACCACAGCCAAACTGGCTGATTTGCCTACCCTGTCATTAATCTTCCTTTACTCAATCTGACAAGAGGCAGGCTGGGGGCAGAAAAAAAAAGCCTTGGACAACCCAGAATTCGATAATTTGATCCCAAAGAATCAAGAGTTAACTGAGATCAAACAAAAATAAAAACAACTATTAATTATGCCAGGGCAAACATGCCATGTTAGCATGGAGCATCTTCCATCTCTAACTTTAATTCCAGGGAGATCAAGATAAAGCCAATAAAACATTCATATGACCCAAGGCCAAATGTAGAAAGAATATGTCTTCTCTGGAGTATCACATTATGTAGGTTCAACTAGATGGTGCTCTAAAATTTTTATCCCTTTAATTGCTCTATCTTTGTCAAATAGTAAACTATTAAACGCCATGCACTTTGTTAAAAAAAAATCCTTTAACACTGATAAATCTATACCTGTCTTAATGGTGTTTTGGTAGGTAAAATGCCTACAGATGGTAAGGAGTGGTAAGATTCCTTGGTTGATGCTGAAGAGGGGATCAACCGCACAGAGCCTGATATACTGACCGTTTTTCTCTTAGATGGTGGCACCAAGGCTGGAGGCAAGGACATTGGCACAGGTTCTTTCTCCAGTGCACAGTATACCAAAAACATGGCCTTCAAAATAAATGAACCAGGGTCATATATATTAAAAGCACTTAATATTCACCCACTGAATTGATTATTGTTCAATGATAAATCATCTTTAGGCTCTCAAATCCTTTTTTAAGAAATTGGGCTGGGAGGGAAAGAAGAGAAAAATGAGGGAGGGATGAAAGAAAGGAGGGAGAAAAAGAAAAAAAATAAAAAGTAAGAAATATTTAGGAAGATACCCTTAGTAAAAATTGAGAGATGCACCCTTCAACTAAAGTTTTTGCAATGTCAAAGGCAAACAATAATTTGAGAAGACAACATCTGCAAAGAAAGAAGTACTCTCCCTAATATATAAAGAGCTTCTAAAAATTAACAGAAAAAAAAAAGTCCAACAGAAAAATGGAAAAAGAATTTGAAGAGATATTTTACAGACAAGCAAATCCCTTAAATGGTCCATTCTTTAACATACAAAAATATGCCCAATCTCAGATGAAAACTGTAAGTTAAAACTATATTGAAATACCATTTTCCACCTAATTGGCAAAAACTCCAAGTTTCATAACATACTTTTTTAGCTAAACTGTGGGGAAATTTTCTTACACTGCTGATGGGAGCTGAGGGGTAGCAGACTATGCTACCCCAAAACATTCCACTTTGGCATAAGGATTATTTTGAACTGACAGCAACTGAGAAGTAGTAGTATCAAAAAAAAAAAAAAAAGTTCTCTGCCCTCCCTCTCTATGCCTAAAAGCAGGATATAAATTTACAAAGGTGTCCCTCTTGCCCTCTCTACAAGGAAGGATAACAGTTCCTGCCCAAAATGACTTCAGACCCTTATCAGCCTAGAGGTGTCGCCAGAAGAATTATATAACAAACTTTACGCTGCTGGTGGGAATGTAAAGTAGTTCAGCCATTGTAGAAAACAGTGTGGCAATTTCTCAAAAAACTCAAGGCAGAATCACCAATGACTCAGCAATCCTATTATTGGGTATATACTGAAAGGAATATAAATTGTTTATCATAAAGCCATATGCACACATATGTTCATCACAGCACTATTCACAATAGCAAAGACATGGAGTCAACCTAAATGCCCATCAATGGTAGACTGGATTTAAAAAATGTGGTACATACACACCACGGAATACTACACAGCCATAAAAACAACAAGATCATGTCCTTTGTAGCAAAACAGATACAGCTGGAGGCCATTATCCTAAGCAAACTAACACAGGAACAGAAAAACAAATACCTGTTCTTGCTTCTAAGTGGGAGCTAAACATGGAGTAAATGTAGTCACAAAGAAGGGAACGACAGACACTGGGGCCAATGTGAGGGTGGAGGGAGGAAGAGGTTCAAAAAACTACCTATCATTTATTAACTGAATGACAAAATAATCTATACACCAAACCCCTGTGACATGCAATTTACCTATATAACAAACCTGTACATGTACCCCTGAACCTAAGAGTTAAAAAAATTCATTGTTCTTTGTTAAAGATGCTGTATTAGGCTAAGTTCTTTTCTTTTGCAGTAAAGAGTTTAATTGATGCAAAACTGGTCACACCACACAGAAGATAAGAGTTATTACTCAAATCAATCTCCCCAAGAATTTGGGAGCTAGGGTTTTTCAGACAGTTTGGGGAAGGGGTGGGGATGGCTGGGCAATGGGTGCTTGCTGCTGACTGGTTGAGGGTGCAATCATGGGGGTATGGGAAATGGTCCTCCTGTGCATAGAATGTCTTCTGGGTGGGACCACAGGAACAAGTCCAGGAGAGAGCCATGGTTAGACATGCAAAAAAGTCCAAGTGCAGGGCAGCTTGTCTTGATTCCAGGGTGTAGAAAAGGCATAAGGGAGGCTCCACTGAAGATTCAGTAGGAAAATTACATGGCCTCGCTGTGAGTGCCTGGCTGTGGCTGGATGTCAGAAGCTGCTCTTTTTCTCTTTCTCACTGGATCACTCGAGAGATGGTCAAGGAGGTATTCCTAATAGCTCAGAGTTTGGAGAGAATGTGTCCTGGTAGTTTTGGGCTTCAGCTAGCTGTGGTGGTGGGAGGATTGGGCACAACGTGGGACATAAGGCTCCCAACTGCTGCCCTGCAGGAGCCAGGGCACTCCTGGGCAGCTCCTAGAATGGAAAGGCCACGTTGGGGTGCTGTACTTTAGTCCGTTTTCGTATTGCTATAAATAAATACCCAAGGCTGGGTCATTTATAAGGAAAACAAGCTTAACTGGCTCACAGTTCTGCAGGGTGTACTAAGCATGGCTCCAGTATCTACCTCTGGTGAGGCCTCAGGGAGCATCCAATCATGGCAGAAGGCAAAGGCGGTACAGACGTGTCACATGGCAAGAGCAGGAGCAAGAGCAAGCCTGAGTTGTAAGACACCTATTAGACAGTTAACTCTTTTCCTGAGTTTCTTCCATGTATATATGAAATATATATGTTAATAAACTTCTGTTTTTCTCTTATCTTTTGTTACAGGGTTCTCAGTCAATAACTTAAAAGCATATAGGAAAAATTATTTTTCTTCCCCTAACATGCTCAAATTGGTACCACCCCTTTGAAGGGCAAACTGGCAACATCTACCATATTGCAAATGTATTTCCCCTTTGGCTCTGCAATCCCACATCTGGGTATCTATCCATATGAAATGCTGTATGAAAAAGATTATTAATTGCAGCACTGTTTGTATTAGCACCCAAATGCCCATCTACAAAACCTGGTTTAAAGAATTATGGTATACTTTATACTGGGAAGTTAAGGTAAAAAAATTATTTTTAAAAATGGTATATCCATATAATGAAATACTATAAAGCATTAAAAAAATCATAAAGAACATTGTGTGTCTTAACTGTGGTGGTGCCTTCAGGCATATAATTGCCAAAACTCATCAAATTATATACTTAAATTGGATGCAGTTTGTTGTTGGTAGCCTTAAATAATGTTAACCAGGAAAAAAAGAATCATGGGGCTCTCGTAGTGAAAAGGTATCCAAGATAAACTGTTAACTATGAAAAAGTATAGTGTTGAACAGTGTGTTTAGTGGGTTATCTTTTATGGTAAGGAGGAAATAATTAGTTATATTTGTTTATATTTGCATTAAGAAATTCTAAGATAGGCTGGGCGCAGTGGCTCATGCCTGTAATCCTGGCACTTTAGGAGGCTGAGGTGGGTGGATCACCTGAGGTCAGGAGTTTGAAACCAGCCTGGCCAACATAGTAAAACTCCATCTCTACTAAAAATGCAAAAAAATTAGCCAGGCGTGGCGCACATGCCTGTAATCCCAGCCACTTGGGAGGCTGCGGCAGGAGAACTGCTTGAACTTGGGATGTGGAGACTGCAGTGACCTCAGATGGTGCCACTGCACTCCAGGCTGGGCAATAGAGAGAGACTCCATCTCAAAAAAAAAAAAAAAAAAAAAAAAGGAAGAAATTCTAAGATAAATAAGAAATTAAGAAAATTGGTCGGAGAGCAGGGATAAATGGAGCAATTGAGAGCGAGGTAGAACTGACATTTTTTTCACTGCATCTCTTCTTATATTGATTCTTGAACCATGACAAATATTTTTAATACATAAAGCACTTGCACAAAATGGGAAAAATTTGCATACAGACTGTCCCAGAATATATCCTCTTCATTTTAAAGCATTCAAGGTACCTTCAAGACTTTCAGAGCATGAAAGTTCTCCATACCTATCTTTGAGCATATGAAATTACTCAAACTAACCTGGAACCTCTAGAAAGAGTCCAGCAACTACGAGAAGAAAGCTTGCGTGTTTCTTAAATTTTTCTTTTCTTTTCTTTTTGGTTGTTTTTTTTTTTTTTCGCCCAGTGCAGTGACACGATCTTGGCTCACTACAACCTCCGTCTCCTGGGCTCAAGCCTTCCTCCCACCTCAGCCTCCCAAGTAGCTGGGTCTACAGGCACATGCTACCAAATCCAGCTAATTTTTTTTTTTTTTTTTTTAAAGAGGAGAATTAGCCATGTTGCCCAGGCTGGTCTCCAACTTCTGAGCTCAAGCGATCTACCCACCCCAGCCTCCCAAAATGCTGGGATTACAGGTGTGAGCCACTGCACCTAGCCTCTTAATTTTTTTTCTTCCAGTGAAAATTACAATTTTTCCCAAGAGAAAATTTGCATATAATCATATATTAAGTTTTGTGGGGCTTTCACATCTATTTATATATTTATTTAATTTGTTTATTTTGTTTATTAATTTATTGACAAAGGCTCACTCTGTTGCCCAAGCTGGAATGCAGTGGCAAGAACACAGCTTGCTGTGGCCTCAACCTTCCAGGCTCAAGTGAGTCTCTCACCTCAGTTTCCCAAGTAGCTGTGACTACATGCGTATGTCACCATGCCTGGCTAATTTTTTTATGTTTTGCAGAGATGAGGGTCTCACTATGTTGCTCAGGTTGGTATCAAGCAACTCTGGGATCAAGTAAGCCACCACATCCAGCCTCTCAAATCAGTATTTATTGAGCACTCAATGCAACAACACTGATCACTGATTTCCAGGATTACTAATGTCATTTTACAAATCAAGACACTGAAGCTAAGATGCTAAGTAACTTGCCCAATATAATATTTTTAATAAGTGATACAGTGGGGTTCAAACCAAGATCTTCTGTCTACAAAGTTCTTGTTTTTTTCCAAATTTGATCAGCTTTATTAGCAGCATATATGTTAATATTCCAATACCATGCTGTCCTTTACAACTAATAAAACTAAACCTTAACCCACTGGTACCCAAATTTTAGAAGGCATCAGAATTACTTGGACAGCATGATAAAGCACAGATTTCTGGCCCCCGCACTCAGAATTTTCTAACCAGTAAGGTTGGGCCTGAGAATTTGCATTTTTAACAAGTTCTCAAGTGAAGCTGATGCTGTTTGTCCAGGAACCACACTTAACCATGACTTCTCCTCTCCCTTTTCACTAACCAGCCTGGAAGAATTCAATTTCAGTTTTAGAAACACACAAACTTTCTATTTCCAAAAGACTGAAACTCCAGAAAGAAAACAATCTGGCTAACACACACTTCCAACCAAATTCACAATATATGTACTGTGAAATTGTCAGAATGGCACTAAGAGAAGTGCCTAGTGTACACTCTAACAGTCAGCACTTCTCTTGCTGCAGATGGGAGTCATTTCCTGGAAAAGTGGACACTAGAAGCAAAAAAGCAACGTTAGCCATCTGTTGCCAACAGACAACACATTTTTATGAAAGTTAAAAATATATATTATTAATTTCACGTTGACTTAAAAATAGATTCCCTGGCAAAACTAAAGCCAAAAATTATACCGCCAAATAAAAGAGCAAAAGTGAACAGAATGCTTTTAATACTGCTGGGTTACTTGTTTTTCTTATTATATTGTACTTATTCCTATCAAAAGTATGCCACTGAAACAAAAGCAACTAAATCAAATGCACCATATTCACACACACACCAAAAAAATCTGGCTAGTAACTAGTTGTCAAACTGAAACATACTAGCAGGTGCATTTATACAGAAAGAGACACTCAAGGAAGAGGCATTTAGAATGTCTTTTCATTTCAGAGTAAAAGTATAAAAAATTTTATTAATAATAATAATAAAAGTATCAAATTCCTGAGACAGCAGGGAAAGAGGAGATTTAATTTTACTGTCGTAATCAGTTACTAACAGCTGCCCACTTACTCTGATATTTTTTCATTTTCCATGCTTTTAGGCAGTATTTCTGAAATTTTAGTCACCATCAGAATCACCTGGAGGGCTTTTAATTCTTGGGCAAAGCCCAAGGCTTTGGTGAAACCCCATCTCTACTAAAAATACAAAAATTAGCTGGGCATGGTGGCAGGCGCCTATAATCCCAGCTACTCTGGAGGCTGAGGCAGGAGAATTGCTTGAACCTAGTAGGTGGAGGTTGCAGTGAGTCAAGGTCTTGCCACCGCACTCCAGTCAGGGCGACAGAGTGATACTTTGTTTCAAAAAAAAAAAAAAAGTGAAAAGATCTCTCACTTTTACAACCCAACAGGAGGAAAAGATATGCAAAAGTTAATTTTAATACAATGTGATACATGCTAATACACACAGAAACAGCTCCTCTATACATCTCTAAGTGCCAAAAACTCCTCACATAATGAAGACCCAAACAAATGGTACTGACAAAAGCTTAAGCCACTTTCAGTCTAAGAACTTACCTCACAGAAAAATTTGAGGCTTAGTAAGAATGTAAAAACCAATAGATAGATATGCAGACAAATGGCAAAATAAAAAGGGCATGAGTCCACGCTTCCAGAGAATAGAGCAGGAAAAGGGAAAAAGTAACTTCATGGTGGTAAAATCTGGCAAACACTATCTTAAATAAGTGAAGGTTAACATCAACAGTGATGTCACATGGATATCATATACCCCTAATATAATGTGATGATGAAAGCATTACGCCTCCACGTTATTCTTTGCAAAAACTCATTTGCCCAGTCTAGTCATGAGAATAGCATCAGACAAACCTAAGTTGGGAGACATTCTGCGGGATATCTAGCCAGTATTCCTCAAAAATGTCAAGGTCATAAAAAGCAAGGCAAGACTGACAAACTCATATACCAGAGAGACTGAAAACATGACAACTAAAGGCAACGTGATACCCTAGACTGGATCCTGTGACAGAAAGGAAAAACTGGTGAAACCCAAATGAAGTCTGGAATTAATAATGCACCAATGTTGTTTTTTAGTTTTGACAGATGTACCATGGTAATGTAATATGTTAATAAGGGAAACAGTGAAGGGGAATGGAAAACTGTTCTCTGCAACTTTTCTATAAATCTAAAATCACTCCAAAATTTAAAGTTCATTAGGAAAAAAAAAAAAAAAAAGAACATGACTCTAGAAGGCTCAGGTTAGCCTGGGTTGTAAGCCAGTAACTGCTGTGCTTAGAGAAGCTAAATTATAGGATCTTGTCAAACTCTAAATATCTACAAAAAAGCATGAGCATAGGCTCATTCACCAAATATTAGATTCCTAGATTTACGGGCCTTCTCTTTAAAATTAAAAGCAGTAGTTTCAGCCCTAACAAAACAAAGAACTATTTTACAGAATAGGACTATACACTTGTAGAACTAACCCCACAAAGAGAATAAACTTTAACATAATTATCAGTCACTTCCCTTGGTTCACGGGAAGTAGCATAATTTTAGATACATTTCTAGTTTTCAAACCATAACAGAAAAATTTGGCCCTTTGGCTGGACATGGTGGCTCACGCCTGTAATCTCAGCATTTTGGGAGGCCAAGGCGGGTGGATTACCTGAGGTCAGGAGTTTGAGACTAGCCTGGCCAACATGGTGAAACCCCATCTCTACAAAAAATACAAAAATTAGCCAGGCATGGTGGTGGGCACCTGTAATCCCAGCTACTCAGGAGGCTGAGGCACAAGAACAGATTGAACCTGGGAGGTGGAAGTTGCAGTGAGCCGAAATCATACCACCATACTGCAGCCTGGGGGGAGGGGAGGGAGGGAGAGGGAGGGAGGGAGGGAGGGAGGGAAGGGAAGG